>NW_026644819.1:0-88918 GCF_030020395.1 Manis pentadactyla
TGTCGCTCTCCATTAGCGTAGATGGATGCTGTAGACCCCTTCAACATATACACCCCCACAGACAGCATTACAGTTGCTGTCCATCAGCGAGTAGTAAGATGCTATATAATCTCTACTAGTCTTCTCTGTGTTGTACAGCACTCCCCATGCCCCCTCCGACCCCATGCAATATACGTGCTAATCCTAATGCCCCCATTCTTTCTCCCCACACTTATCCCTCCCTTCAGACATACCCTGCCCAGTCCTTTTCCCTTTGGTAACTTTTAGTCAACTCTCGGGTTCTGTGAGTCTGCTGCTGTTATTTTCTTCAGTTTTTCTTTGTTGTTATACTCTACACATGAGTGAAATCATTTGGTACTTGTCTTTCTCCACCTGGCCCATTTCTCTGAACATTCTACCATCTAGCTCCATCCACGTCATTGCAAATGGTAGGATTTGTTTTCTTCTTATGGCTGCTTACTGCACTTTGTAAACTGGATTTCATTCTTCCTTTTTGTTTGTAGTTTAGCTACGTGCTTTCACCATTCATCACCTGGTTATGAGCAATAGCTTTGTGTCAATCGATATGTATCTGTATCTATCTATCTATCGCTCTGTCTGTATATCTACCTAATTTCTATATAACAATCTATCTCTCTATCTATACTTCTCTGTATTTATCTATCCATCTATCTAGCTTCCTATCATATATCTATCATGTGTATCATCTATCAATCTATCATCTGTCATCTATATATATGTCTATCTATGAATCAATCATCTTTCTGTCTGCCCATCATCCTTATGTACAGAATAGTTAACAACATCACCTATGTCACTTCCCTACATTATGCTTCCAAAAACATTGCAATGTCACTAGGCCATAGGGAGATCACTGGGCTCCCTGAGACACTTGCAGATTGAGACAGCTGCGTGTGCTTAGAAAACCAGTAAATGTTGTTGCAGTGACTTGAACCCCTATCTCTGTCCTCTGTCCTCTTTTACCTCCTTCTCGCTTGCTAACTGTATTTAGCCACATTCATTGACTAAGTGCTCACTGAAGACCACAAGTATCCTTCCTCTGGGCCTGTTGTAGACAGAAAAGTATACTTGATATTTTACTAACCACCATGTTTGAGGGACATCGGCGTGATCACCACTGGTAGGTGGAGGGACAAATAAAAAGGAACACCTATTTCTAGACAGGATCATTTGGTAGCAAAGTGTGTGTTGTGGAGAGACGTGTTTGTTTGAGTGTCCAAACTTCCCTCTTTATGTGGTTATTACTTCTTTACAATCGTGAATATCATAAAACCCACTGATTTAAAAAGCCCAGACGCATATTTTTACAGCAATTCATTTGTTGAGGTGAGAAAAAATGTGAAGGACATTGCAGTACCACTAAATCTATACATGGGCACTGTTGAAACCAAAGAAAAAGAATTCACGGTGGCTAGATAGGACTATTTTCTAGTGACTGTCTCTGGGAACTCAAACAGAATCCATTTGTTTCTTTGTTTCTCAGATTCACTTGTATAGGATACCTGTCCACGCCCATTCAGCTTGTAGTTTGTCTGTGCCTTTGGATCTCAAGTGAGTCTCCAGTAAGGGAGCACGTAGGTGGTCTTGAGTTTTCATTAGTACTTCTAAACCTGTGTCTTTTGATTTTAGCACTCAAAGCCTGTACTTTTATTCTGATATTTGAGAGCCTTGCTCTTACTGCAATTTGAAATTTTTTTTGTTCTCATTAATATACAATCACATGCAGAACATTGTTTACTAGTCTACCCCCTTCACCAAGTCCCCACCAAATCCCAGTTACAGTCGCTGTCTGTCAGCATGTACTAAGATGCTGTGGAATCACTACTTGTCTACTCTGCGTTGTACAGCCCTACCCATGAAAACCCACCCTACACATTATACATGCTAATCCTAATGCCCCCATTCTTTTCCCCCGCCCTTATTACTCCCTTCCCAGAAACCCTACCCATTCCCTTTCTCTTTGTTAACTGTTAGTCCACTCTCGTTTTCTGTGAGTCTGCTGCTGTTTTTTCCTTCAGTTTTTCTTTGTTATCATACTCCACACATGAGTGAAATCATTTGGTACATGTATTTCTCCGCCTGGCCTATTTGACTGAGCAAAATACCCTCTAGCTCCATACACGTTATTGCAAAAGATGGGATTGTTTTCTTCTTATGGCTGCTTACTGCACTTTTTAAATTGGATTTCATACTTCTTTCTTATTTGTAGTTTCACTATGTGCTTTCCCCATTGCTCTCCTGGTTATGAGCAGTAGCTTTGTGTTAATCGATATGTACCAATATCTATTTATCTGTCTATCTATCTATCAATCAATCAGTCATCTTTTTGTCTGCCCATCTGTCCTTGTGTACAAAACAGTTAACCATATAGCCTGTATCACTTTCCTACATAATGCTTCCAAAAATCCTGCAAGGTATCTAGGCTGTAGGGAGAGAACTGGGTTCACCGAGACACCTGCAGGTCGAGTCGACCGCGTGTACCTACAAAACAGGAAATGGTTGTGCAGAGACTTGAACCCTTGTCTCTATCCTCTGTCCTCTTTCATCTCCTTCTAACTTGCTGTCTGTATTTAGCCACATTCTTTGACTAAGTGATTCCTGAGGACCACAAGTATCCTTCCTCTGGGCCTGTTTTCGACAGAAAAGTAAACTTGTTGCTTTGCTCACCACCATGTTTGAAGGGCATCGGCGTGATCAACGCTGATAGGACGGAGGGTCAAATAAAAAGGAAAACCAATTTCTAGACAGGAGCAGTTGGGAGCTAAGAGTATATTGTGGATTGACGTATTTATTTGAGTGTCCATACTTCCCTCTTTAGGTGGTTATTACACCTTCACATTCGTGAACATCATAAAGCCCACTGATATAAAGGCCCAGATGCTTATTATTACAGCAACTCAGTTGTTGAGGTGAGAGAAAATTAGAAGTCTTTTGCTGCACCATTAAATCTATGGCTGGGAACTGCTGAAACCAAACAAAAATAATTCACGGTGGCCAGATAGGGCTATTTTCTACTGACTGTCGCTGGGGACTCAAACAGAATCTGTTTGTTTGATTGTTTGTTTTTCAGTTTCACTCTTGTAGGGTACTTGTCCACACACCTTCGGCTTGTAGTTTGTCTGTGTCCTTGGATCTCAAGTGAGTCTCCTGTAAGTAAGCACGTAGGTGTCTTGAGTTTTCATCCCTTCTTTTAACCCTGTGTCTTTTGTTTTCAGCACTCAGATTCTGACCTTTTATTCTGATGATTCAGAGCTGTGCACTTATTGCACTTAAAAAATTTTTTTAATCATTAATCTACAATCACGTGAAGAACATTATGTTTACTATACTCCCCCCTTCACCAAGTCCCCCCATAAAACCTCTTCAGTCGCTGTCCATCAGCGTATTTGGATGCTCTAGACCCCTTCACCATGTACCCCCCAACAGACCCCGTTACAGTCGCTGTCCATCAGCGAGTAGTAAGATGCTATATGATCTCTACTAGTCTTCTCTGTGTTGTACAGTACTCCCCATGCACACCGACACCACGCATTATACATGCTAATCCTAATGCCCCCATTCTTTCTCCCCACACTTATCCCACCCTTCAGTACCACCCTGCCCAGTCCTTTTCCCTTTGGTAACTTTTAGTCAACTCTCGGGTTCTGTGAGTCTGCTGCTATTTTTTTCCTTCAGTTTTTCTTTGCTGTTATACTCCACACATGAGTGAAATCACTTGGAACTTGTCTTTCTCCGCCTGGCCTATTTCTCCATCTCCATCCACGTCATTGCAAACGGTAGGATTTGTTTACTTCTTAAGGCTGCTAACCGCACTTTTTAAACTGGATTTCATTCTTCCTTTTTGTCTGTAGTTTACCTATGTGCTTTCACCATTCTTCTACTGGTTATGAGCAATAGCTTTGTATCAATCGATGTGTATCTGTATCTTCTATCTAACGGTCTGTCTGTCTATCTATGTATCTATCTATCTATGTATCTATGTATCTATCTATCTATCTTCGTATCATCTATCTATGATGTATATCATCTATCAATCTATGTCCCTATCTCTCTATCTTTCATCTGTCATCTGTCTACCTCTCTGTCTATGAATCAATCATCTTTTTGTCTGCACAGCTATCCTTATCTACAGAACAGTTAACAACATAGCCTATGTCACTTCCCTACATTATGCTCCCAAAAATCTTGTAAGGTAACTAGGCCGTAAGGAGAGCACTGGGTTCACCGAGACACTTGCAGGTCGAGTCAGCCGCGTGTGCTTAGAAAACCAGTAAATGGTGATGCAGGGACTTGAACACGTATCTCTGTCCTCTGTCATCTTTTACATCCTTCTCGCTTGCTCACTGTATTTAGCCACATTCATGGACTAAGTGCTCACTGAAGACTTCAAGTATCCTTCATCTGGGCCTGTTGTCGACAGAAAAGTGTACTTGGTTCTTTGCACACCACCATGTTTGAGGGACAGCGGCGTGATCACTGCTGTTAGATGGAGGAACAAATATAAAGGAACACCTATTTCAAGACAGGAGCAGTTGGGAACAAAGAATGTGTTGTGGAGTGAAGTGTTTATTTGAGGGTCCAAACTTCTGTCTTTAGGTGGTTATTACATCTTCACATTCGTGAACATCATAAAGCCCACTGATTTCAAAAGCCCAGGTTCTTATTATCACAGCAAATCAGTTTTTGAGGTGAAAGAAAATGAGAAGTACGTTGCTGCACCACTAAAACTATGCCTGGGCCTTGCTGAAACCAAACAAAAAGAATTCACGGTGGCTAGATAGGGCTATTTCCTACTGACTCTCCTGGGGTCTCAAACAGAATCCATTTGTTTGTTTGTTTCTCAGTTTCACTTGTGTAGGTTACCTGTCCCCACACCTTCAGCTTGTAGTTTGTCTCTGTGCTTGGATCTCAAGTGAGTCTCCTGTAAGTAAGCACGTAGGTGTCTTGAGTTTTCATCCCTTCTTTTAACCCTGTGTCTTTTGTTTGCAGCAATCAGAGCCTGACCTTTTATTCTGAGGATTCAGAACTGTGCCCTTATTGCACTTAAAAATTTTTTTTTGTTATCACTGTTCTACAATCACGTGAAGTACATTATGTTTACTATGCTCCCCCTTCAACAATTCCCCCCACAAAAAATCTTACTGTCGCTCTCCATTAGCGTAGATGGATGCTGTAGACCCCTTCAACATATACACCCCCACAGACAGCATTACAGTTGCTGTCCATCAGCGAGTAGTAAGATGCTATATAATCTCTACTAGTCTTCTCTGTGTTGTACAGCACTCCCCATGCCCCCTCCGACCCCATGCAATATACGTGCTAATCCTAATGCCCCCATTCTTTCTCCCCACACTTATCCCTCCCTTCAGACATACCCTGCCCAGTCCTTTTCCCTTTGGTAACTTTTAGTCAACTCTCGGGTTCTGTGAGTCTGCTGCTGTTATTTTCTTCAGTTTTTCTTTGTTGTTATACTCTACACATGAGTGAAATCATTTGGTACTTGTCTTTCTCCACCTGGCCCATTTCTCTGAACATTCTACCATCTAGCTCCATCCACGTCATTGCAAATGGTAGGATTTGTTTTCTTCTTATGGCTGCTTACTGCACTTTGTAAACTGGATTTCATTCTTCCTTTTTGTTTGTAGTTTAGCTACGTGCTTTCACCATTCATCACCTGGTTATGAGCAATAGCTTTGTGTCAATCGATATGTATCTGTATCTATCTATCTATCGCTCTGTCTGTATATCTACCTAATTTCTATATAACAATCTATCTCTCTATCTATACTTCTCTGTATTTATCTATCCATCTATCTAGCTTCCTATCATATATCTATCATGTGTATCATCTATCAATCTATCATCTGTCATCTATATATATGTCTATCTATGAATCAATCATCTTTCTGTCTGCCCATCATCCTTATGTACAGAATAGTTAACAACATCACCTATGTCACTTCCCTACATTATGCTTCCAAAAACATTGCAATGTCACTAGGCCATAGGGAGATCACTGGGCTCCCTGAGACACTTGCAGATTGAGACAGCTGCGTGTGCTTAGAAAACCAGTAAATGTTGTTGCAGTGACTTGAACCCGTATCTCTGTCCTCTGTCCTCTTTTACCTCCTTCTCGCTTGCTAACTGTATTTAGCCACATTCATTGACTAAGTGCTCACTGAAGACCACAAGTATCCTTCCTCTGGGCCTGTTGTAGACAGAAAAGTATACTTGATATTTTACTAACCACCATGTTTGAGGGACATCGGCGTGATCACCACTGGTAGGTGGAGGGACAAATAAAAAGGAACACCTATTTCTAGACAGGATCATTTGGTAGCAAAGTGTGTGTTGTGGAGAGACGTGTTTGTTTGAGTGTCCAAACTTCCCTCTTTATGTGGTTATTACTTCTTTACAATCGTGAATATCATAAAACCCACTGATTTAAAAAGCCCAGACGCATATTTTTACAGCAATTCATTTGTTGAGGTGAGAAAAAATGTGAAGGACATTGCAGTACCACTAAATCTATACATGGGCACTGTTGAAACCAAAGAAAAAGAATTCACGGTGGCTAGATAGGACTATTTTCTAGTGACTGTCTCTGGGAACTCAAACAGAATCCATTTGTTTCTTTGTTTCTCAGATTCACTTGTATAGGATACCTGTCCACGCCCATTCAGCTTGTAGTTTGTCTGTGCCTTTGGATCTCAAGTGAGTCTCCAGTAAGGGAGCACGTAGGTGGTCTTGAGTTTTCATTAGTACTTCTAAACCTGTGTCTTTTGATTTTAGCACTCAAAGCCTGTACTTTTATTCTGATATTTGAGAGCCTTGCTCTTACTGCAATTTGAAATTTTTTTTGTTCTCATTAATATACAATCACATGCAGAACATTGTTTACTAGTCTACCCCCTTCAACAAGTCCCCACCAAATCCCAGTTACAGTCGCTGTCTGTCAGCATGTACTAAGATGCTGTGGAATCACTACTTGTCTACTCTGCGTTGTACAGCCCTACCCATGAAAACCCACCCTACACATTATACATGCTAATCCTAATGCCCCCATTCTTTTCCCCCGCCCTTATTACTCCCTTCCCAGAAACCCTACCCATTCCCTTTCTCTTTGTTAACTGTTAGTCCACTCTCGTTTTCTGTGAGTCTGCTGCTGTTTTTTCCTTCAGTTTTTCTTTGTTATCATACTCCACACATGAGTGAAATCATTTGGTACATGTATTTCTCCGCCTGGCCTATTTGACTGAGCAAAATACCCTCTAGCTCCATACACGTTATTGCAAAAGATGGGATTGTTTTCTTCTTATGGCTGCTTACTGCACTTTTTAAATTGGATTTCATACTTCTTTCTTATTTGTAGTTTCACTATGTGCTTTCCCCATTGCTCTCCTGGTTATGAGCAGTAGCTTTGTGTTAATCGATATGTACCAATATCTATTTATCTGTCTATCTATCTATCAATCAATCAGTCATCTTTTTGTCTGCCCATCTGTCCTTGTGTACAAAACAGTTAACCATATAGCCTGTATCACTTTCCTACATAATGCTTCCAAAAATCCTGCAAGGTATCTAGGCTGTAGGGAGAGAACTGGGTTCACCGAGACACCTGCAGGTCGAGTCGACCGCGTGTACCTACAAAACAGGAAATGGTTGTGCAGAGACTTGAACCCTTGTCTCTATCCTCTGTCCTCTTTCATCTCCTTCTAACTTGCTGTCTGTATTTAGCCACATTCTTTGACTAAGTGATTCCTGAGGACCACAAGTATCCTTCCTCTGGGCCTGTTTTCGACAGAAAAGTAAACTTGTTGCTTTGCTCACCACCATGTTTGAAGGGCATCGGCGTGATCAACGCTGATAGGACGGAGGGTCAAATAAAAAGGAAAACCAATTTCTAGACAGGAGCAGTTGGGAGCTAAGAGTATATTGTGGATTGACGTATTTATTTGAGTGTCCATACTTCCCTCTTTAGGTGGTTATTACACCTTCACATTCGTGAACATCATAAAGCCCACTGATATAAAGGCCCAGATGCTTATTATTACAGCAACTCAGTTGTTGAGGTGAGAGAAAATTAGAAGTCTTTTGCTGCACCATTAAATCTATGGCTGGGAACTGCTGAAACCAAACAAAAATAATTCACGGTGGCCAGATAGGGCTATTTTCTACTGACTGTCGCTGGGGACTCAAACAGAATCTGTTTGTTTGATTGTTTGTTTTTCAGTTTCACTCTTGTAGGGTACTTGTCCACACACCTTCGGCTTGTAGTTTGTCTGTGTCCTTGGATCTCAAGTGAGTCTCCTGTAAGTAAGCACGTAGGTGTCTTGAGTTTTCATCCCTTCTTTTAACCCTGTGTCTTTTGTTTGCAGCACTCAGATTCTGACCTTTTATTCTGATGATTCAGAGCTGTGCACTTATTGCACTTAAAAAATTTTTTTTATCATTAATCTACGATCACGTGAAGAACATTATGTTTACTATACTCCCCCCTTCACCAAGTCCCCCCATAAAACCTCTTCAGTCGCTGTCCATCAGCGTATTTGGATGCTCTAGACCCCTTCACCATGTACCCCCCAACAGACCCCGTTACAGTCGCTGTCCATCAGCGAGTAGTAAGATGCTATATGATCTCTACTAGTCTTCTCTGTGTTGTACAGTACTCCCCATGCACACCGACACCACGCATTATACATGCTAATCCTAATGCCCCCATTCTTTCTCCCCACACTTATCCCACCCTTCAGTACCACCCTGCCCAGTCCTTTTCCCTTTGGTAACTTTTAGTCAACTCTCGGGTTCTGTGAGTCTGCTGCTATTTTTTTCCTTCAGTTTTTCTTTGCTGTTATACTCCACACATGAGTGAAATCACTTGGAACTTGTCTTTCTCCGCCTGGCCTATTTCTCCATCTCCATCCACGTCATTGCAAACGGTAGGATTTGTTTACTTCTTAAGGCTGCTAACCGCACTTTTTAAACTGGATTTCATTCTTCCTTTTTGACTGTAGTTTACCTATGTGCTTTCACCATTCTTCTACTGGTTATGAGCAATAGCTTTGTATCAATCGATGTGTATCTGTATCTTCTATCTAACGGTCTGTCTGTCTATCTATGTATCTATCTATCTATGTATCTATGTATCTATCTATCTATCTTCGTATCATCTATCTATGATGTATATCATCTATCAATCTATGTCCCTATCTCTCTATCTTTCATCTGTCATCTGTCTACCTATCTGTCTATGAATCAATCATCTTTTTGTCTGCACAGCTATCCTTATCTACAGAACAGTTAACAACATAGCCTATGTCACTTCCCTACATTATGCTCCCAAAAATCTTGTAAGGTAACTAGGCCGTAAGGAGAGCACTGGGTTCACCGAGACACTTGCAGGTCGAGTCAGCCGCGTGTGCTTAGAAAACCAGTAAATGGTGATGCAGGGACTTGAACACGTATCTCTGTCCTCTGTCATCTTTTACATCCTTCTCGCTTGCTCACTGTATTTAGCCACATTCATGGACTAAGTGCTCACTGAAGACTTCAAGTATCCTTCATCTGGGCCTGTTGTCGACAGAAAAGTGTACTTGGTTCTTTGCACACCACCATGTTTGAGGGACAGCGGCGTGATCACTGCTGTTAGATGGAGGAACAAATATAAAGGAACACCTATTTCGAGACAGGAGCAGTTGGGAACAAAGAATGTGTTGTGGAGTGAAGTGTTTATTTGAGGGTCCAAACTTCTGTCTTTAGGTGGTTATTACATCTTCACATTCGTGAACATCATAAAGCCCACTGATTTCAAAAGCCCAGGTTCTTATTATCACAGCAAATCAGTTTTTGAGGTGAAAGAAAATGAGAAGTACGTTGCTGCACCACTAAAACTATGCCTGGGCCTTGCTGAAACCAAACAAAAAGAATTCACGGTGGCTAGATAGGGCTATTTCCTACTGACTCTCCTGGGGTCTCAAACAGAATCCATTTGTTTGTTTGTTTCTCAGTTTCACTTGTGTAGGTTACCTGTCCCCACACCTTCAGCTTGTAGTTTGTCTCTGTGCTTGGATCTCAAGTGAGTCTCCTGTAAGTAAGCACGTAGGTGTCTTGAGTTTTCATCCCTTCTTTTAACCCTGTGTCTTTTGTTTGCAGCAATCAGAGCCTGACCTTTTATTCTGAGGATTCAGAACTGTGCCCTTATTGCACTTAAAAATTTTTTTTTGTTATCACTGTTCTACAATCACGTGAAGTACATTATGTTTACTATGCTCCCCCTTCAACAATTCCCCCCACAAAAAATCTTACTGTCGCTCTCCATTAGCGTAGATGGATGCTGTAGACCCCTTCAACATATACACCCCCACAGACAGCATTACAGTTGCTGTCCATCAGCGAGTAGTAAGATGCTATATAATCTCTACTAGTCTTCTCTGTGTTGTACAGCACTCCCCATGCCCCCTCCGACCCCATGCAATATACGTGCTAATCCTAATGCCCCCATTCTTTCTCCCCACACTTATCCCTCCCTTCAGACATACCCTGCCCAGTCCTTTTCCCTTTGGTAACTTTTAGTCAACTCTCGGGTTCTGTGAGTCTGCTGCTGTTATTTTCTTCAGTTTTTCTTTGTTGTTATACTCTACACATGAGTGAAATCATTTGGTACTTGTCTTTCTCCACCTGGCCCATTTCTCTGAACATTCTACCATCTAGCTCCATCCACGTCATTGCAAATGGTAGGATTTGTTTTCTTCTTATGGCTGCTTACTGCACTTTGTAAACTGGATTTCATTCTTCCTTTTTGTTTGTAGTTTAGCTACGTGCTTTCACCATTCATCACCTGGTTATGAGCAATAGCTTTGTGTCAATCGATATGTATCTGTATCTATCTATCTATCGCTCTGTCTGTATATCTACCTAATTTCTATATAACAATCTATCTATCTCTCTATCTATCCTTCTCTGTATTTATCTATCCATCTATCTAGCTTCCTATCATATATCTATCATGTGTATCATCTATCAATCTATCATCTGTCATCTATATATATGTCTATCTATGAATCAATCATCTTTCTGTCTGCCCATCATCCTTATGTACAGAATAGTTAACAACATCACCTATGTCACTTCCCTACATTATGCTTCCAAAAACATTGCAATGTCACTAGGCCGTAGGGAGATCACTGGGCTCCCTGAGACACTTGCAGATTGAGACAGCTGCGTGTGCTTAGAAAACCAGTAAATGTTGTTGCAGTGACTTGAACCCCTATCTCTGTCCTCTGTCCTCTTTTACCTCCTTCTCGCTTGCTAACTGTATTTAGCCACATTCATTGACTAAGTGCTCACTGAAGACCACAAGTATCCTTCCTCTGGGCCTGTTGTAGACAGAAAAGTATACTTGATATTTTACTAACCACCATGTTTGAGGGACATCGGCGTGATCACCACTGGTAGGTGGAGGGACAAATAAAAAGGAACACCTATTTCTAGACAGGATCATTTGGTAGCAAAGTGTGTGTTGTGGAGAGACGTGTTTGTTTGAGTGTCCAAACTTCCCTCTTTATGTGGTTATTACTTCTTTACAATCGTGAATATCATAAAACCCACTGATTTAAAAAGCCCAGACGCATATTTTTACAGCAATTCATTTGTTGAGGTGAGAAAAAATGTGAAGGACATTGCAGTACCACTAAATCTATACATGGGCACTGTTGAAACCAAAGAAAAAGAATTCACGGTGGCTAGATAGGACTATTTTCTAGTGACTGTCTCTGGGAACTCAAACAGAATCCATTTGTTTCTTTGTTTCTCAGATTCACTTGTATAGGATACCTGTCCACGCCCATTCAGCTTGTAGTTTGTCTGTGCCTTTGGATCTCAAGTGAGTCTCCAGTAAGGGAGCACGTAGGTGGTCTTGAGTTTTCATTAGTACTTCTAAACCTGTGTCTTTTGATTTTAGCACTCAAAGCCTGTACTTTTATTCTGATATTTGAGAGCCTTGCTCTTACTGCAATTTGAAATTTTTTTTGTTCTCATTAATATACAATCACATGCAGAACATTGTTTACTAGTCTACCCCCTTCAACAAGTCCCCACCAAATCCCAGTTACAGTCGCTGTCTGTCAGCATGTACTAAGATGCTGTGGAATCACTACTTGTCTACTCTGCGTTGTACAGCCCTACCCATGAAAACCCACCCTACACATTATACATGCTAATCCTAATGCCCCCATTCTTTTCCCCCGCCCTTATTACTCCCTTCCCAGAAACCCTACCCATTCCCTTTCTCTTTGTTAACTGTTAGTCCACTCTCGTTTTCTGTGAGTCTGCTGCTGTTTTTTCCTTCAGTTTTTCTTTGTTATCATACTCCACACATGAGTGAAATCATTTGGTACATGTATTTCTCCGCCTGGCCTATTTGACTGAGCAAAATACCCTCTAGCTCCATACACGTTATTGCAAAAGATGGGATTGTTTTCTTCTTATGGCTGCTTACTGCACTTTTTAAATTGGATTTCATACTTCTTTCTTATTTGTAGTTTCACTATGTGCTTTCCCCATTGCTCTCCTGGTTATGAGCAGTAGCTTTGTGTTAATCGATATGTACCAATATCTATTTATCTGTCTATCTATCTATCAATCAATCAGTCATCTTTTTGTCTGCCCATCTGTCCTTGTGTACAAAACAGTTAACCATATAGCCTGTATCACTTTCCTACATAATGCTTCCAAAAATCCTGCAAGGTATCTAGGCTGTAGGGAGAGAACTGGGTTCACCGAGACACCTGCAGGTCGAGTCGACCGCGTGTACCTACAAAACAGGAAATGGTTGTGCAGAGACTTGAACCCTTGTCTCTATCCTCTGTCCTCTTTCATCTCCTTCTAACTTGCTGTCTGTATTTAGCCACATTCTTTGACTAAGTGATTCCTGAGGACCACAAGTATCCTTCCTCTGGGCCTGTTTTCGACAGAAAAGTAAACTTGTTGCTTTGCTCACCACCATGTTTGAAGGGCATCGGCGTGATCAACGCTGATAGGACGGAGGGTCAAATAAAAAGGAAAACCAATTTCTAGACAGGAGCAGTTGGGAGCTAAGAGTATATTGTGGATTGACATATTTATTTGAGTGTCCATACTTCCCTCTTTAGGTGGTTATTACACCTTCACATTCGTGAACATCATAAAGCCCACTGATATAAAGGCCCAGATGCTTATTATTACAGCAACTCAGTTGTTGAGGTGAGAGAAAATTAGAAGTCTTTTGCTGCACCATTAAATCTATGGCTGGGAACTGCTGAAACCAAACAAAAATAATTCACGGTGGCCAGATAGGGCTATTTTCTACTGACTGTCGCTGGGGACTCAAACAGAATCTGTTTGTTTGATTGTTTGTTTTTCAGTTTCACTCTTGTAGGGTACTTGTCCACACACCTTCGGCTTGTAGTTTGTCTGTGTCCTTGGATCTCAAGTGAGTCTCCTGTAAGTAAGCACGTAGGTGTCTTGAGTTTTCATCCCTTCTTTTAACCCTGTGTCTTTTGTTTTCAGCACTCAGATTCTGACCTTTTATTCTGAAGATTCAGAGCTGTGCACTTATTGCACTTAAAAAATTTTTTTAATCATTAATCTACAATCACGTGAAGAACATTATGTTTACTATACTCCCCCCTTCACCAAGTCCCCCCATAAAACCTCTTCAGTCGCTGTCCATCAGCGTATTTGGATGCTCTAGACCCCTTCACCATGTACCCCCCAACAGACCCCGTTACAGTCGCTGTCCATCAGCGAGTAGTAAGATGCTATATGATCTCTACTAGTCTTCTCTGTGTTGTACAGTACTCCCCATGCACACCGACACCACGCATTATACATGCTAATCCTAATGCCCCCATTCTTTCTCCCCACACTTATCCCACCCTTCAGTACCACCCTGCCCAGTCCTTTTCCCTTTGGTAACTTTTAGTCAACTCTCGGGTTCTGTGAGTCTGCTGCTATTTTTTTCCTTCAGTTTTTCTTTGCTGTTATACTCCACACATGAGTGAAATCACTTGGAACTTGTCTTTCTCCGCCTGGCCTATTTCTCCATCTCCATCCACGTCATTGCAAACGGTAGGATTTGTTTACTTCTTAAGGCTGCTAACCGCACTTTTTAAACTGGATTTCATTCTTCCTTTTTGACTGTAGTTTACCTATGTGCTTTCACCATTCTTCTACTGGTTATGAGCAATAGCTTTGTATCAATCGATGTGTATCTGTATCTTCTATCTAACGGTCTGTCTGTCTATCTATGTATCTATCTATCTATGTATCTATGTATCTATCTATCTATCTTCGTATCATCTATCTATGATGTATATCATCTATCAATCTATGTCCCTATCTCTCTATCTTTCATCTGTCATCTGTCTACCTCTCTGTCTATGAATCAATCATCTTTTTGTCTGCACAGCTATCCTTATCTACAGAACAGTTAACAACATAGCCTATGTCACTTCCCTACATTATGCTCCCAAAAATCTTGTAAGGTAACTAGGCCGTAAGGAGAGCACTGGGTTCACCGAGACACTTGCAGGTCGAGTCAGCCGCGTGTGCTTAGAAAACCAGTAAATGGTGATGCAGGGACTTGAACACGTATCTCTGTCCTCTGTCATCTTTTACATCCTTCTCGCTTGCTCACTGTATTTAGCCACATTCATGGACTAAGTGCTCACTGAAGACTTCAAGTATCCTTCATCTGGGCCTGTTGTCGACAGAAAAGTGTACTTGGTTCTTTGCACACCACCATGTTTGAGGGACAGCGGCGTGATCACTGCTGTTAGATGGAGGAACAAATATAAAGGAACACCTATTTCAAGACAGGAGCAGTTGGGAACAAAGAATGTGTTGTGGAGTGAAGTGTTTATTTGAGGGTCCAAACTTCTGTCTTTAGGTGGTTATTACATCTTCACATTCGTGAACATCATAAAGCCCACTGATTTCAAAAGCCCAGATTCTTATTATCACAGCAACTCAGTTTTTGAGGTGAAAGAAAATGAGAAGTACGTTGCTGCACCACTAAAACTATGCCTGGGCCTTGCTGAAACCAAACAAAAAGAATTCACGGTGGCTAGATAGGGCTATTTCCTACTGACTCTCCTGGGGTCTCAAACAGAATCCATTTGTTTGTTTGTTTCTCAGTTTCACTTGTGTAGGTTACCTGTCCCCACACCTTCAGCTTGTAGTTTGTCTCTGTGCTTGGATCTCAAGTGAGTCTCCTGTAAGTAAGCACGTAGGTGTCTTGAGTTTTCATCCCTTCTTTTAACCCTGTGTCTTTTGTTTGCAGCAATCAGAGCCTGACCTTTTATTCTGAGGATTCAGAACTGTGCCCTTATTGCACTTAAAAATTTTTTTTTGTTATCACTGTTCTACAATCACGTGAAGTACATTATGTTTACTATGCTCCCCCTTCAACAATTCCCCCCACAAAAAATCTTACTGTCGCTCTCCATTAGCGTAGATGGATGCTGTAGACCCCTTCAACATATACACCCCCACAGACAGCATTACAGTTGCTGTCCATCAGCGAGTAGTAAGATGCTATATAATCTCTACTAGTCTTCTCTGTGTTGTACAGCACTCCCCATGCCCCCTCCGACCCCATGCAATATACGTGCTAATCCTAATGCCCCCATTCTTTCTCCCCACACTTATCCCTCCCTTCAGACATACCCTGCCCAGTCCTTTTCCCTTTGGTAACTTTTAGTCAACTCTCGGGTTCTGTGAGTCTGCTGCTGTTATTTTCTTCAGTTTTTCTTTGTTGTTATACTCTACACATGAGTGAAATCATTTGGTACTTGTCTTTCTCCACCTGGCCCATTTCTCTGAACATTCTACCATCTAGCTCCATCCACGTCATTGCAAATGGTAGGATTTGTTTTCTTCTTATGGCTGCTTACTGCACTTTGTAAACTGGATTTCATTCTTCCTTTTTGTTTGTAGTTTAGCTACGTGCTTTCACCATTCATCACCTGGTTATGAGCAATAGCTTTGTGTCAATCGATATGTATCTGTATCTATCTATCTATCGCTCTGTCTGTATATCTACCTAATTTCTATATAACAATCTATCTCTCTATCTATACTTCTCTGTATTTATCTATCCATCTATCTAGCTTCCTATCATATATCTATCATGTGTATCATCTATCAATCTATCATCTGTCATCTATATATATGTCTATCTATGAATCAATCATCTTTCTGTCTGCCCATCATCCTTATGTACAGAATAGTTAACAACATCACCTATGTCACTTCCCTACATTATGCTTCCAAAAACATTGCAATGTCACTAGGCCATAGGGAGATCACTGGGCTCCCTGAGACACTTGCAGATTGAGACAGCTGCGTGTGCTTAGAAAACCAGTAAATGTTGTTGCAGTGACTTGAACCCGTATCTCTGTCCTCTGTCCTCTTTTACCTCCTTCTCGCTTGCTAACTGTATTTAGCCACATTCATTGACTAAGTGCTCACTGAAGACCACAAGTATCCTTCCTCTGGGCCTGTTGTAGACAGAAAAGTATACTTGATATTTTACTAACCACCATGTTTGAGGGACATCGGCGTGATCACCACTGGTAGGTGGAGGGACAAATAAAAAGGAACACCTATTTCTAGACAGGATCATTTGGTAGCAAAGTGTGTGTTGTGGAGAGACGTGTTTGTTTGAGTGTCCAAACTTCCCTCTTTATGTGGTTATTACTTCTTTACAATCGTGAATATCATAAAACCCACTGATTTAAAAAGCCCAGACGCATATTTTTACAGCAATTCATTTGTTGAGGTGAGAAAAAATGTGAAGGACATTGCAGTACCACTAAATCTATACATGGGCACTGTTGAAACCAAAGAAAAAGAATTCACGGTGGCTAGATAGGACTATTTTCTAGTGACTGTCTCTGGGAACTCAAACAGAATCCATTTGTTTCTTTGTTTCTCAGATTCACTTGTATAGGATACCTGTCCACGCCCATTCAGCTTGTAGTTTGTCTGTGCCTTTGGATCTCAAGTGAGTCTCCAGTAAGGGAGCACGTAGGTGGTCTTGAGTTTTCATTAGTACTTCTAAACCTGTGTCTTTTGATTTTAGCACTCAAAGCCTGTACTTTTATTCTGATATTTGAGAGCCTTGCTCTTACTGCAATTTGAAATTTTTTTTGTTCTCATTAATATACAATCACATGCAGAACATTGTTTACTAGTCTACCCCCTTCAACAAGTCCCCACCAAATCCCAGTTACAGTCGCTGTCTGTCAGCATGTACTAAGATGCTGTGGAATCACTACTTGTCTACTCTGCGTTGTACAGCCCTACCCATGAAAACCCACCCTACACATTATACATGCTAATCCTAATGCCCCCATTCTTTTCCCCCGCCCTTATTACTCCCTTCCCAGAAACCCTACCCATTCCCTTTCTCTTTGTTAACTGTTAGTCCACTCTCGTTTTCTGTGAGTCTGCTGCTGTTTTTTCCTTCAGTTTTTCTTTGTTATCATACTCCACACATGAGTGAAATCATTTGGTACATGTATTTCTCCGCCTGGCCTATTTGACTGAGCAAAATACCCTCTAGCTCCATACACGTTATTGCAAAAGATGGGATTGTTTTCTTCTTATGGCTGCTTACTGCACTTTTTAAATTGGATTTCATACTTCTTTCTTATTTGTAGTTTCACTATGTGCTTTCCCCATTGCTCTCCTGGTTATGAGCAGTAGCTTTGTGTTAATCGATATGTACCAATATCTATTTATCTGTCTATCTATCTATCAATCAATCAGTCATCTTTTTGTCTGCCCATCTGTCCTTGTGTACAAAACAGTTAACCATATAGCCTGTATCACTTTCCTACATAATGCTTCCAAAAATCCTGCAAGGTATCTAGGCTGTAGGGAGAGAACTGGGTTCACCGAGACACCTGCAGGTCGAGTCGACCGCGTGTACCTACAAAACAGGAAATGGTTGTGCAGAGACTTGAACCCTTGTCTCTATCCTCTGTCCTCTTTCATCTCCTTCTAACTTGCTGTCTGTATTTAGCCACATTCTTTGACTAAGTGATTCCTGAGGACCACAAGTATCCTTCCTCTGGGCCTGTTTTCGACAGAAAAGTAAACTTGTTGCTTTGCTCACCACCATGTTTGAAGGGCATCGGCGTGATCAACGCTGATAGGACGGAGGGTCAAATAAAAAGGAAAACCAATTTCTAGACAGGAGCAGTTGGGAGCTAAGAGTATATTGTGGATTGACGTATTTATTTGAGTGTCCATACTTCCCTCTTTAGGTGGTTATTACACCTTCACATTCGTGAACATCATAAAGCCCACTGATATAAAGGCCCAGATGCTTATTATTACAGCAACTCAGTTGTTGAGGTGAGAGAAAATTAGAAGTCTTTTGCTGCACCATTAAATCTATGGCTGGGAACTGCTGAAACCAAACAAAAATAATTCACGGTGGCCAGATAGGGCTATTTTCTACTGACTGTCGCTGGGGACTCAAACAGAATCTGTTTGTTTGATTGTTTGTTTTTCAGTTTCACTCTTGTAGGGTACTTGTCCACACACCTTCGGCTTGTAGTTTGTCTGTGTCCTTGGATCTCAAGTGAGTCTCCTGTAAGTAAGCACGTAGGTGTCTTGAGTTTTCATCCCTTCTTTTAACCCTGTGTCTTTTGTTTGCAGCACTCAGATTCTGACCTTTTATTCTGATGATTCAGAGCTGTGCACTTATTGCACTTAAAAAATTTTTTTTATCATTAATCTACGATCACGTGAAGAACATTATGTTTACTATACTCCCCCCTTCACCAAGTCCCCCCATAAAACCTCTTCAGTCGCTGTCCATCAGCGTATTTGGATGCTCTAGACCCCTTCACCATGTACCCCCCAACAGACCCCGTTACAGTCGCTGTCCATCAGCGAGTAGTAAGATGCTATATGATCTCTACTAGTCTTCTCTGTGTTGTACAGTACTCCCCATGCACACCGACACCACGCATTATACATGCTAATCCTAATGCCCCCATTCTTTCTCCCCACACTTATCCCACCCTTCAGTACCACCCTGCCCAGTCCTTTTCCCTTTGGTAACTTTTAGTCAACTCTCGGGTTCTGTGAGTCTGCTGCTATTTTTTTCCTTCAGTTTTTCTTTGCTGTTATACTCCACACATGAGTGAAATCACTTGGAACTTGTCTTTCTCCGCCTGGCCTATTTCTCCATCTCCATCCACGTCATTGCAAACGGTAGGATTTGTTTACTTCTTAAGGCTGCTAACCGCACTTTTTAAACTGGATTTCATTCTTCCTTTTTGACTGTAGTTTACCTATGTGCTTTCACCATTCTTCTACTGGTTATGAGCAATAGCTTTGTATCAATCGATGTGTATCTGTATCTTCTATCTAACGGTCTGTCTGTCTATCTATGTATCTATCTATCTATGTATCTATGTATCTATCTATCTATCTTCGTATCATCTATCTATGATGTATATCATCTATCAATCTATGTCCCTATCTCTCTATCTTTCATCTGTCATCTGTCTACCTATCTGTCTATGAATCAATCATCTTTTTGTCTGCACAGCTATCCTTATCTACAGAACAGTTAACAACATAGCCTATGTCACTTCCCTACATTATGCTCCCAAAAATCTTGTAAGGTAACTAGGCCGTAAGGAGAGCACTGGGTTCACCGAGACACTTGCAGGTCGAGTCAGCCGCGTGTGCTTAGAAAACCAGTAAATGGTGATGCAGGGACTTGAACACGTATCTCTGTCCTCTGTCATCTTTTACATCCTTCTCGCTTGCTCACTGTATTTAGCCACATTCATGGACTAAGTGCTCACTGAAGACTTCAAGTATCCTTCATCTGGGCCTGTTGTCGACAGAAAAGTGTACTTGGTTCTTTGCACACCACCATGTTTGAGGGACAGCGGCGTGATCACTGCTGTTAGATGGAGGAACAAATATAAAGGAACACCTATTTCGAGACAGGAGCAGTTGGGAACAAAGAATGTGTTGTGGAGTGAAGTGTTTATTTGAGGGTCCAAACTTCTGTCTTTAGGTGGTTATTACATCTTCACATTCGTGAACATCATAAAGCCCACTGATTTCAAAAGCCCAGGTTCTTATTATCACAGCAAATCAGTTTTTGAGGTGAAAGAAAATGAGAAGTACGTTGCTGCACCACTAAAACTATGCCTGGGCCTTGCTGAAACCAAACAAAAAGAATTCACGGTGGCTAGATAGGGCTATTTCCTACTGACTCTCCTGGGGTCTCAAACAGAATCCATTTGTTTGTTTGTTTCTCAGTTTCACTTGTGTAGGTTACCTGTCCCCACACCTTCAGCTTGTAGTTTGTCTCTGTGCTTGGATCTCAAGTGAGTCTCCTGTAAGTAAGCACGTAGGTGTCTTGAGTTTTCATCCCTTCTTTTAACCCTGTGTCTTTTGTTTGCAGCAATCAGAGCCTGACCTTTTATTCTGAGGATTCAGAACTGTGCCCTTATTGCACTTAAAAATTTTTTTTTGTTATCACTGTTCTACAATCACGTGAAGTACATTATGTTTACTATGCTCCCCCTTCAACAATTCCCCCCACAAAAAATCTTACTGTCGCTCTCCATTAGCGTAGATGGATGCTGTAGACCCCTTCAACATATACACCCCCACAGACAGCATTACAGTTGCTGTCCATCAGCGAGTAGTAAGATGCTATATAATCTCTACTAGTCTTCTCTGTGTTGTACAGCACTCCCCATGCCCCCTCCGACCCCATGCAATATACGTGCTAATCCTAATGCCCCCATTCTTTCTCCCCACACTTATCCCTCCCTTCAGACATACCCTGCCCAGTCCTTTTCCCTTTGGTAACTTTTAGTCAACTCTCGGGTTCTGTGAGTCTGCTGCTGTTATTTTCTTCAGTTTTTCTTTGTTGTTATACTCTACACATGAGTGAAATCATTTGGTACTTGTCTTTCTCCACCTGGCCCATTTCTCTGAACATTCTACCATCTAGCTCCATCCACGTCATTGCAAATGGTAGGATTTGTTTTCTTCTTATGGCTGCTTACTGCACTTTGTAAACTGGATTTCATTCTTCCTTTTTGTTTGTAGTTTAGCTACGTGCTTTCACCATTCATCACCTGGTTATGAGCAATAGCTTTGTGTCAATCGATATGTATCTGTATCTATCTATCTATCGCTCTGTCTGTATATCTACCTAATTTCTATATAACAATCTATCTATCTCTCTATCTATCCTTCTCTGTATTTATCTATCCATCTATCTAGCTTCCTATCATATATCTATCATGTGTATCATCTATCAATCTATCATCTGTCATCTATATATATGTCTATCTATGAATCAATCATCTTTCTGTCTGCCCATCATCCTTATGTACAGAATAGTTAACAACATCACCTATGTCACTTCCCTACATTATGCTTCCAAAAACATTGCAATGTCACTAGGCCGTAGGGAGATCACTGGGCTCCCTGAGACACTTGCAGATTGAGACAGCTGCGTGTGCTTAGAAAACCAGTAAATGTTGTTGCAGTGACTTGAACCCCTATCTCTGTCCTCTGTCCTCTTTTACCTCCTTCTCGCTTGCTAACTGTATTTAGCCACATTCATTGACTAAGTGCTCACTGAAGACCACAAGTATCCTTCCTCTGGGCCTGTTGTAGACAGAAAAGTATACTTGATATTTTACTAACCACCATGTTTGAGGGACATCGGCGTGATCACCACTGGTAGGTGGAGGGACAAATAAAAAGGAACACCTATTTCTAGACAGGATCATTTGGTAGCAAAGTGTGTGTTGTGGAGAGACGTGTTTGTTTGAGTGTCCAAACTTCCCTCTTTATGTGGTTATTACTTCTTTACAATCGTGAATATCATAAAACCCACTGATTTAAAAAGCCCAGACGCATATTTTTACAGCAATTCATTTGTTGAGGTGAGAAAAAATGTGAAGGACATTGCAGTACCACTAAATCTATACATGGGCACTGTTGAAACCAAAGAAAAAGAATTCACGGTGGCTAGATAGGACTATTTTCTAGTGACTGTCTCTGGGAACTCAAACAGAATCCATTTGTTTCTTTGTTTCTCAGATTCACTTGTATAGGATACCTGTCCACGCCCATTCAGCTTGTAGTTTGTCTGTGCCTTTGGATCTCAAGTGAGTCTCCAGTAAGGGAGCACGTAGGTGGTCTTGAGTTTTCATTAGTACTTCTAAACCTGTGTCTTTTGATTTTAGCACTCAAAGCCTGTACTTTTATTCTGATATTTGAGAGCCTTGCTCTTACTGCAATTTGAAATTTTTTTTGTTCTCATTAATATACAATCACATGCAGAACATTGTTTACTAGTCTACCCCCTTCAACAAGTCCCCACCAAATCCCAGTTACAGTCGCTGTCTGTCAGCATGTACTAAGATGCTGTGGAATCACTACTTGTCTACTCTGCGTTGTACAGCCCTACCCATGAAAACCCACCCTACACATTATACATGCTAATCCTAATGCCCCCATTCTTTTCCCCCGCCCTTATTACTCCCTTCCCAGAAACCCTACCCATTCCCTTTCTCTTTGTTAACTGTTAGTCCACTCTCGTTTTCTGTGAGTCTGCTGCTGTTTTTTCCTTCAGTTTTTCTTTGTTATCATACTCCACACATGAGTGAAATCATTTGGTACATGTATTTCTCCGCCTGGCCTATTTGACTGAGCAAAATACCCTCTAGCTCCATACACGTTATTGCAAAAGATGGGATTGTTTTCTTCTTATGGCTGCTTACTGCACTTTTTAAATTGGATTTCATACTTCTTTCTTATTTGTAGTTTCACTATGTGCTTTCCCCATTGCTCTCCTGGTTATGAGCAGTAGCTTTGTGTTAATCGATATGTACCAATATCTATTTATCTGTCTATCTATCTATCAATCAATCAGTCATCTTTTTGTCTGCCCATCTGTCCTTGTGTACAAAACAGTTAACCATATAGCCTGTATCACTTTCCTACATAATGCTTCCAAAAATCCTGCAAGGTATCTAGGCTGTAGGGAGAGAACTGGGTTCACCGAGACACCTGCAGGTCGAGTCGACCGCGTGTACCTACAAAACAGGAAATGGTTGTGCAGAGACTTGAACCCTTGTCTCTATCCTCTGTCCTCTTTCATCTCCTTCTAACTTGCTGTCTGTATTTAGCCACATTCTTTGACTAAGTGATTCCTGAGGACCACAAGTATCCTTCCTCTGGGCCTGTTTTCGACAGAAAAGTAAACTTGTTGCTTTGCTCACCACCATGTTTGAAGGGCATCGGCGTGATCAACGCTGATAGGACGGAGGGTCAAATAAAAAGGAAAACCAATTTCTAGACAGGAGCAGTTGGGAGCTAAGAGTATATTGTGGATTGACATATTTATTTGAGTGTCCATACTTCCCTCTTTAGGTGGTTATTACACCTTCACATTCGTGAACATCATAAAGCCCACTGATATAAAGGCCCAGATGCTTATTATTACAGCAACTCAGTTGTTGAGGTGAGAGAAAATTAGAAGTCTTTTGCTGCACCATTAAATCTATGGCTGGGAACTGCTGAAACCAAACAAAAATAATTCACGGTGGCCAGATAGGGCTATTTTCTACTGACTGTCGCTGGGGACTCAAACAGAATCTGTTTGTTTGATTGTTTGTTTTTCAGTTTCACTCTTGTAGGGTACTTGTCCACACACCTTCGGCTTGTAGTTTGTCTGTGTCCTTGGATCTCAAGTGAGTCTCCTGTAAGTAAGCACGTAGGTGTCTTGAGTTTTCATCCCTTCTTTTAACCCTGTGTCTTTTGTTTTCAGCACTCAGATTCTGACCTTTTATTCTGATGATTCAGAGCTGTGCACTTATTGCACTTAAAAAATTTTTTTAATCATTAATCTACAATCACGTGAAGAACATTATGTTTACTATACTCCCCCCTTCACCAAGTCCCCCCATAAAACCTCTTCAGTCGCTGTCCATCAGCGTATTTGGATGCTCTAGACCCCTTCACCATGTACCCCCCAACAGACCCCGTTACAGTCGCTGTCCATCAGCGAGTAGTAAGATGCTATATGATCTCTACTAGTCTTCTCTGTGTTGTACAGTACTCCCCATGCACACCGACACCACGCATTATACATGCTAATCCTAATGCCCCCATTCTTTCTCCCCACACTTATCCCACCCTTCAGTACCACCCTGCCCAGTCCTTTTCCCTTTGGTAACTTTTAGTCAACTCTCGGGTTCTGTGAGTCTGCTGCTATTTTTTTCCTTCAGTTTTTCTTTGCTGTTATACTCCACACATGAGTGAAATCACTTGGAACTTGTCTTTCTCCGCCTGGCCTATTTCTCCATCTCCATCCACGTCATTGCAAACGGTAGGATTTGTTTACTTCTTAAGGCTGCTAACCGCACTTTTTAAACTGGATTTCATTCTTCCTTTTTGACTGTAGTTTACCTATGTGCTTTCACCATTCTTCTACTGGTTATGAGCAATAGCTTTGTATCAATCGATGTGTATCTGTATCTTCTATCTAACGGTCTGTCTGTCTATCTATGTATCTATCTATCTATGTATCTATGTATCTATCTATCTATCTTCGTATCATCTATCTATGATGTATATCATCTATCAATCTATGTCCCTATCTCTCTATCTTTCATCTGTCATCTGTCTACCTCTCTGTCTATGAATCAATCATCTTTTTGTCTGCACAGCTATCCTTATCTACAGAACAGTTAACAACATAGCCTATGTCACTTCCCTACATTATGCTCCCAAAAATCTTGTAAGGTAACTAGGCCGTAAGGAGAGCACTGGGTTCACCGAGACACTTGCAGGTCGAGTCAGCCGCGTGTGCTTAGAAAACCAGTAAATGGTGATGCAGGGACTTGAACACGTATCTCTGTCCTCTGTCATCTTTTACATCCTTCTCGCTTGCTCACTGTATTTAGCCACATTCATGGACTAAGTGCTCACTGAAGACTTCAAGTATCCTTCATCTGGGCCTGTTGTCGACAGAAAAGTGTACTTGGTTCTTTGCACACCACCATGTTTGAGGGACAGCGGCGTGATCACTGCTGTTAGATGGAGGAACAAATATAAAGGAACACCTATTTCAAGACAGGAGCAGTTGGGAACAAAGAATGTGTTGTGGAGTGAAGTGTTTATTTGAGGGTCCAAACTTCTGTCTTTAGGTGGTTATTACATCTTCACATTCGTGAACATCATAAAGCCCACTGATTTCAAAAGCCCAGATTCTTATTATCACAGCAACTCAGTTTTTGAGGTGAAAGAAAATGAGAAGTACGTTGCTGCACCACTAAAACTATGCCTGGGCCTTGCTGAAACCAAACAAAAAGAATTCACGGTGGCTAGATAGGGCTATTTCCTACTGACTCTCCTGGGGTCTCAAACAGAATCCATTTGTTTGTTTGTTTCTCAGTTTCACTTGTGTAGGTTACCTGTCCCCACACCTTCAGCTTGTAGTTTGTCTCTGTGCTTGGATCTCAAGTGAGTCTCCTGTAAGTAAGCACGTAGGTGTCTTGAGTTTTCATCCCTTCTTTTAACCCTGTGTCTTTTGTTTGCAGCAATCAGAGCCTGACCTTTTATTCTGAGGATTCAGAACTGTGCCCTTATTGCACTGAAAAAAATTTTTTTGTTATCACTGTTCTACAATCACGTGAAGTACATTATGTTTACTATGCTCCCCCTTCAACAATTCCCCCCACAAAAAACTGTCGCTGTCCTTTAGCGTAGATGGATGCTGTAGACCCCTTCAACATATACACCCCCACAGACAGCATTACAGTTGCTGTCCATCAGCGAGTAGTAAGATGCTATATAATCTCTACTAGTCTTCTCTGTGTTGTACAGCACTCCCCATGCCCCCTCCGACCCCATGCAATATACATGCTAATCCTAATGCCCCCATTCTTTCTCCCCACACTTATCCCTCCCTTCAGACATACCCTGCCCAGTCCTTTTCCCTTTGGTAACTTTTAGTCAACTCTCGGGTTCTGTGAGTCTGCTGCTGTTTTTTTCTTCAGTTTTTCTTTGTTGTTATACTCTACACATGAGTGAAATCATTTGGTACTTGTCTTTCTCCACCTGGCCCTTTTCTCTGAACATTCTACCATCTAGCTCCATCCACGTCATTGCAAATGGTAGGATTTGTTTTCTTCTTATGGCTGTTTACTGCACTTTGTAAACTGGATTTCATTCTCCTTTTTGTTTGTAGTTTAGCTACGTGCTTTCACCATTCATCACCTGGTTATGAGAAATAGCTTTGTGTCAATCGATATGTATCTGTATCTATCTATCTATCGCTCTGTCTGTATATATATCTAACTTTCTATATAGCAATCTATCCCTCTATCTATCCTTCTCTGTATTTATCTATCCATCTATCTAGCTTCCTATCATATATCTATAATGTGTATCATCTATCAATCTATCATCTGTCATCTATATATATGTCTATCTATGAATCAATCATCTTTCTGTCTGCCCATCATCCTTATGTACAGAATAGTTAACAACATCACCTATGTCACTTCCCTACATTATGCTTCCAAAAACATTGCAATGTCACTAGGCTGTAGGGAGATCACTGGGCTCCCTGAGACTCTTGCAGATTGAGACAGCTGCGTGTGCTTAGAAAACCAGTAAATGTTGTTGCAGTGACTTGAACCCGTATCTCTGTCCTCTGTCCTCTTTTACCTCCTTCTCGCTTGCTAACTGTATTTAGCCACATTCATTGACTAAGTGCTCACTGAAGACCACAAGTATCCTTCCTCTGGGCCTGTTGTAGACAGAAAAGTATACTTGATATTTTACTAACCACCATGTTTGAGGGACATCGGCGTGATCACCACTGGTAGGTGGAGGGACAAATAAAAAGGAACACCTATTTCTAGACAGGATCATTTGGTAGCAAAGTGTGTGTTGTGGAGAGACGTGTTTGTTTGAGTGTCCAAACTTCCCTCTTTATGTGGTTATTACTTCTTTACAATCGTGAATATCATAAAACCCACTGATTTAAAAAGCCCAGACGCATATTTTTACAGCAATTCATTTGTTGAGGTGAGAAAAAATGTGACGGACATTGCAGTACCACTAAATCTATACATGGGCACTGTTGAAACCAAAGAAAAAGAATTCACGGTGGCTAGATAGGACTATTTTCTAGTGACTGTCTCTGGGAATTCAAACAGAATCCATTTGTTTCTTTGTTTCTCAGATTCACTTGTATAGGATACCTGTCCACGCCCATTCAGCTTGTAGTTTGTCTGTGCCTTTGGATCTCAAGTGAGTCTCCAGTAAGGGAGCACGTAGGTGGTCTTGAGTTTTCATCAGTACTTCTAAACCTGTGTCTTTTGATTTTAGCACTCAAAGCCTGTACTTTTATTCTGATATTTGAGAGCCTTGCTCTTACTGCAATTTGAAATTTTTTTTGTTCTCATTAATATACAATCACATGCAGAACATTGTTTACTAGTCTACCCCCTTCACCAAGTCCCCACCAAATCCCAGTTACAGTCGCTGTCTGTCAGCATGTACTAAGATGCTGTGGAATCACTACTTGTCTACTCTGCGTTGTACAGCCCTACCCATGAAAACCCACCCTACACATTATACATGCTAATCCTAATGCCCCCATTCTTTTCCCCTGCCCTTATTACTCCCTTCCCAAAAACCCTACCCATTCCCTTTCTCTTTGTTAACTGTTAGTCCACTCTCGTTTTCTGTGAGTCTGCTGCTGTTTTTTCCTTCAGTTTTTCTTTGTTATCATACTCCACACATGAGTGAAATCATTTGGTACATGTATTTCTCCGCCTGGCCTATTTGACTGAGCAAAATACCCTCTAGCTCCATACACGTTATTGCAAAAGATGGGATTGTTTTCTTCTTATGGCTGCTTACTGCACTTTTTAAATTGGATTTCATACTTCTTTCTTATTTGTAGTTTCACTATGTGCTTTCCCCATTGCTCTCCTGGTTATGAGCAGTAGCTTTGTGTTAATCGATATGTACCAATATCTATTTATCTGTCTGTCTATCTATCTATCAATCAATCAGTCATCTTTTTGTCTGCCCATCTGTCCTTGTATACAAAACAGTTAACCATATAGCCTGTATCACTTTCCTACATAATGCTTCCAAATACCCTGCAAGGTATCTAGGCTGTAGGGAGAGAACTGGGTTCACCGAGACACCTGCAGGTCGAGTCGTCCGCGTGTACCTACTAAACAGGAAATGGTTGTGCAGAGACTTGAACCCTTGTCTCTATCCTCTGTCCTCTTTCATCTCCTTCTAACTTGCTGTCTGTATTTAGCCACATTCTTTGACTAAGTGATTCCTGAGGACCACAAGTATCCTTCCTCTGGGCCTGTTGTCGACAGAAAAGTAAACTTGTTGCTTTGCTCACCACCATGTTTGAAGGGCATCGGCGTGATCAACGCTGATAGGACGGAGGGTCAAATAAAAAGGAAAACCAATTTCTAGACAGGAGCAGTTGGGAGCTAAGAGTATATTGTGGATTGACGTATTTATTTGAGTGTCCAAACTTCCCTCTTTAGGTGGTTATTACACCTTCACATTCGTGAACATCATAAAGCCCACTGATATAAAGGCCCAGATGCTTATTATTACAGCAACTCAGTTGTTGAGGTGAGAGAAAATTAGAAGTCTTTTGCTGCACCATTAAATCTATGGCTGGGAACTGCTGAAACCAAACAAAAATAATTCACGGTGGCCAGATAGGGCTATTTTCTACTGACTGTCTCTGGGGACTCAAACAGAATCTGTTTGTTTGATTGTTTGTTTTTCAGTTTCACTCTTGTAGGGTACTTGTCCACACACCTTCAGCTTGTAGTTTGTCTGTGTCTTTGGATCTCAAGTGAGTCTCCTGTAAGTAAGCACGTAGGTGTCTTGAGTTTTCATCCCTTCTTTTAACCCTGTGTCTTTTGTTTGCAGCACTCAGATTCTGACCTTTTACTCTGATGATTCAGAGCTGTGCACTTATTGCACTTAAAAAATTTTTTTTATCATTAATCTACGATCACGTGAAAAACATTATGTTTACTATACTCCCCCCTTCACCAAGTCCCCCCATAAAACCTCTTCAGTCGCTGTCCATCAGCGTATTTGGATGCTCTAGACCCCTTCACCATGTACCCCCCAACAGACCCCGTTACAGTCGCTGTCCATCAGCGAGTAGTAAGATGCTATATGATCTCTACTAGTCTTGTCTGTGTTGTACAGTACTCCCCATGCACACCGACACCACGCATTATACATGCTAATCCTAATGCCCCCATTCTTTCTCCCCACACTTATCCCACCCTTCAGTACCACCCTGCCCAGTCCTTTTCCCTTTGGTAACTTTTAGTCAACTCTCGGGTTCTGTGAGTCTGCTGCTATTTTTTTCCTTCATTTTTTCTTTGCTGTTATACTCCACACATGAGTGAAATCACTTGGAACTTGTCTTTCTCCGCCTGGCCTATTTCTCCATCTCCATCCACGTCATTGCAAACGGTAGGATTTGTTTACTTCTTAAGGCTGCTAACCGCACTTTTTAAACTGGATTTCATTCTTCCTTTTTGTCTGTAGTTTACCTATGTGCTTTCACCATTCTTCTACTGGTTATGAGCAATAGCTTTGTATCAATCGATGTGTATCTGTATCTTCTATCTAACGGTCTGTCTGTCTATCTATGTATCTATCTATCTATGTATCTATGTATCTATCTATCTATCTTCGTATCATCTATCTATGATGTATATCATCTATCAATCTATGTCCCTATCTCTCTATCTTTCATCTGTCATCTGTCTACCTCTCTGTCTATGAATCAATCATCTTTTTGTCTGCACAGCTATCCTTATCTACAGAACAGTTAACAACATAGCCTATGTCACTTCCCTACATTATGCTCCCAAAAATCTTGTAAGGTAACTAGGCCGTAAGGAGAGCACTGGGTTCACCGAGACACTTGCAGGTCGAGTCAGCCGCGTGTGCTTAGAAAACCAGTAAATGGTGATGCAGGGACTTGAACACGTATCTCTGTCCTCTGTCATCTTTTACATCCTTCTCGCTTGCTCACTGTATTTAGCCACATTCATGGACTAAGTGCTCACTGAAGACTTCAAGTATCCTTCATCTGGGCCTGTTGTCGACAGAAAAGTGTACTTGGTTCTTTGCACACCACCATGTTTGAGGGACAGCGGCGTGATCACTGCTGTTAGATGGAGGAACAAATATAAAGGAACACCTATTTCGAGACAGGAGCAGTTGGGAACAAAGAATGTGTTGTGGAGTGAAGTGTTTATTTGAGGGTCCAAACTTCTGTCTTTAGGTGGTTATTACATCTTCACATTCGTGAACATCATAAAGCCCACTGATTTCAAAAGCCCAGGTTCTTATTATCACAGCAACTCAGTTTTTGAGGTGAAAGAAAATGAGAAGTACGTTGCTGCACCACTAAAACTATGCCTGGGCCTTGCTGAAACCAAACAAAAAGAATTCACGGTGGCTAGATAGGGCTATTTCCTACTGACTCTCCTGGGGTCTCAAACAGAATCCATTTGTTTGTTTGTTTCTCAGTTTCACTTGTGTAGGTTACCTGTCCCCACACCTTCAGCTTGTAGTTTGTCTCTGTGCTTGGATCTCAAGTGAGTCTCCTGTAAGTAAGCACGTAGGTGTCTTGAGTTTTCATCCCTTCTTTTAACCCTGTGTCTTTTGTTTGCAGCAATCAGAGCCTGACCTTTTATTCTGAGGATTCAGAACTGTGCCCTTATTGCACTTAAAAATTTTTTTTTGTTATCACTGTTCTACAATCACGTGAAGTACATTATGTTTACTATGCTCCCCCTTCAACAATTCCCCCCACAAAAAATCTTACTGTCGCTCTCCATTAGCGTAGATGGATGCTGTAGACCCCTTCAACATATACACCCCCACAGACAGCATTACAGTTGCTGTCCATCAGCGAGTAGTAAGATTCTATATAATCTCTACTAGTCTTCTCTGTGTTGTACAGCACTCCCCATGCCCCCTCCGACCCCATGCAATATACATGCTAATCCTAATGCCCCCATTCTTTCTCCCCACACTTATCCCTCCCTTCAGACATACCCTGCCCAGTCCTTTTCCCTTTGGTAACTTTTAGTCAACTCTCGGGTTCTGTGAGTCTGCTGCTGTTTTTTTCTTCAGTTTTTCTTTGTTGTTATACTCTACACATGAGTGAAATCATTTGGTACTTGTCTTTCTCCACCTGGCCCATTTTTCTGAACATTCTACCATCTAGCTCCGTCCACGTCATTGCAAATGGTAGGATTTGTTTTCTTCTTATGGCTGCTTACTGCACTTTGTAAACTGGATTTCATTCTTCCTTTTTGTTTGTAGTTTAGCTACGTGCTTTCACCATTCATCACCTGGTTATGAGCAATAGCTTTGTGTCAATCGATATGTATCTGTATCTATCTATCTATCGCTCTGTCTGTATATATATCTAACTTTCTATATAGCAATCTATCCCTCTATCTATCCTTCTCTGTATTTATCTATCCATCTATCTAGCTTCCTATCATATATCTATCATGTGTATCATCTATCAATCTATCATCTGTCATCTATATATATGTCTATCTATGAATCAATCATCTTTCTGTCTGCCCATCATCCTTATGTACAGAATAGTTAACAACATCACCTATGTCACTTCCCTACATTATGCTTCCAAAAACATTGCAATGTCACTAGGCCGTAGGGAGATCACTGGGCTCCCTGAGACTCTTGCAGATTGAGACAGCTGCGTGTGCTTAGAAAACCAGTAAATGTTGTTGCAGTGACTTGAACCCGTATCTCTGTCCTCTGTCCTCTTTTACCTCCTTCTCGCTTGCTAACTGTATTTAGCCACATTCATTGACTAAGTGCTCACTGAAGACCACAAGTATCCTTCCTCTGGGCCTGTTGTAGACAGAAAAGTATACTTGATATTTTACTAACCACCATGTTTGAGGGACATCGGCGTGATCACCACTGGTAGGTGGAGGGACAAATAAAAAGGAACACCTATTTCTAGACAGGATCATTTGGTAGCAAAGTGTGTGTTGTGGAGAGACGTGTTTGTTTGAGTGTCCAAACTTCCCTCTTTATGTGGTTATTACTCCTTTACAATCGTGAATATCATAAAATCCACTGATTTAAAAAGCCCAGACGCATATTTTTACAGCAATTCATTTGTTGAGGTGAGAAAAAATGTGAAGGACATTGCAGTACCACTAAATCTATACATGGGCACTGTTGAAACCAAAGATAAAGAATTCATGGTGGCTAGATAGGACTATTTTCTAGTGACTGTCTCTGGGAATTCAAACAGAATCCATTTGTTTCTTTTTTTCTCAGATTCACTTGTATAGGATACCTGTCCACGCCCATTCAGCTTGTAGTTTGTCTGTGCCTTTGGATCTCAAGTGAGTCTCCAGTAAGGGAGCACGTAGGTGGTCTTGAGTTTTCATCAGTACTTCTAAACCTGTGTCTTTTGATTTTAGCACTCAAAGCCTGTACTTTTATTCTGATATTTGAGAGCCTTGCTCTTACTGCAATTTGAAATTTTTTTGTACTCATTAATATACAATCACATGCAGAACATTGTTTACTAGTCTACCCCCTTCACCAAGTCCCCACCAAATCCCAGTTACATTCGCTGTCTGTCAGCATGTACTAAGATGCTGTGGAATCACTACTTGTCTACTCTGCGTTGTACAGCCCTACCCATGAAAACCCACCCTACACATTATACATGTTAATCCTAATGCCCCCATTCTTTTCCCCCGCCCTTATTACTCCCTTCCCAGAAACCCTACCCATTCCCTTTCTCTTTGTTAACTGTTAGTCCACTCTCGTTTTCTGTGAGTCTGCTGCTGTTTTTTCCTTCAGTTTTTCTTTGTTATCATACTCCACACATGAGTGAAATCATTTGGTACATGTATTTCTCCGCCTGGCCTATTTGACTGAGCAAAATACCCTCTAGCTCCATACACGTTATTGCAAAAGATGGGATTGTTTTCTTCTTATGGCTGCTTACTGCACTTTTTAAATTGGATTTCATACTTCTTTCTTATTTGTAGTTTCACTATGTGCTTTCCCCATTGCTCTCCTGGTTATGAGCAGTAGCTTTGTGTTAATCGATATGTACCAATATCTATTTATCTGTCTGTCTATCTATCTATCAATCAATCAGTCATCTTTTTGTCTGCCCATCTGTCCTTGTGTACAAAACAGTTAACCATATAGCCTGTATCACTTTCCTACATAATGCTTTCAAAAATCCTGCAAGGTATCTAGGCTGTAGGGAGAGAACTGGGTTCACCGAGACACCTACAGGTCGAGTCGTCCGCGTGTACCTACAAAACAGGAAATGGTTGTGCAGAGACTTGAACCCTTGTCTCTATCCTCTGTCCTCTTTCATCTCCTTCTAACTTGCTGTCTGTATTTAGCCACATTCTTTGACTAAGTGATTCCTGAGGACCACAAGTATCCTTCCTCTGGGCCTGTTGTCGACAGAAAAGTAAACTTGTTGCTTTGCTCACCACCATGTTTGAAGGGCATCGGCGTGATCAACGCTGATAGGACGGAGGGTCAAATAAAAAGGAAAACCAATTTCTAGACAGGAGCAGTTGGGAGCTAAGAGTATATTGTGGATTGACGTATTTATTTGAGTGTCCATACTTCCCTCTTTAGGTGGTTATTACACCTTCACATTCGTGAACATCATAAAGCCCACTGATATAAAGGCCCAGATGCTTATTATTACAGCAACTCAGTTGTTGAGGTGAGAGAAAATTAGAAGTCTTTTGCTGCACCATTAAATCTATGGCTGGGAACTGCTGAAACCAAACAAAAATAATTCACGGTGGCCAGATAGGGCTATTTTCTACTGACTGTCTCTGGGGACTCAAACAGAATCTGTTTGTTTGATTGTTTGTTTTTCAGTTTCACTCTTGTAGGGTACTTGTCCACACACCTTCGGCTTGTAGTTTGTCTGTGTCCTTGGATCTCAAGTGAGTCTCCTGTAAGTAAGCACGTAGGTGTCTTGAGTTTTCATCCCTTCTTTTAACCCTGTGTCTTTTGTTTGCAGCACTCAGATTCTGACCTTTTATTCTGATGATTCAGAGCTGTGCACTTATTGCACTTAAAAAATTTTTTTTATCATTAATCTACGATCACGTGAAGAACATTATGTTTACTATACTCCCCCCTTCACCAAGTCCCCCCATAAAACCTCTTCAGTCACTGTCCATCAGCGTATTTGGATGCTCTAGACCCCTTCACCATGTACCCCCCAACAGACCCCGTTACAGTCGCTGTCCATCAGCGAGTAGTAAGATGCTATATGATCTCTACTAGTCTTGTCTGTGTTGTACAGTACTCCCCATGCACACCGACACCACGCATTATACATGCTAATCCTAATGCCCCCATTCTTTCTCCCCACACTTATCCCACCCTTCAGTACCACCCTGCCCAGTCCTTTTCCCTTTGGTAACTTTTAGTCATATCTCGGGTTCTGTGAGTCTGCTGCTATTTTTTTCCTTCAGTTTTTCTTTGCTGTTATACTCCACACATGAGTGAAATCACTTGGAACTTGTCTTTCTCCGCCTGGCCTATTTCTCCATCTCCATCCACGTCATTGCAAACGGTAGGATTTGTTTACTTCTTAAGGCTGCTAACCGCACTTTTTAAACTGGATTTCATTCTTCCTTTTTGTCTGTAGTTTACCTATGTGCTTTCACCATTCTTCTACTGGTTATGAGCAATAGCTTTGTATCAATTGATGTGTATCTGTATCTTCTATCTAACGGTCTGTCTGTCTATCTATGTATCTATCTATCTATGTATCTATGTATCTATCTATCTATCTTCGTATCATCTATCTATGATGTATATCATCTATCAATCTATGTCCCTATCTCTCTATCTTTCATCTGTCATCTGTCTACCTCTCTGTCTATGAATCAATCATCTTTTTGTCTGCACAGCTATCCTTATCTACAGAACAGTTAACAACATAGCCTATGTCACTTCCCTACATTATGCTCCCAAAAATCTTGTAAGGTAACTAGGCCGTAAGGAGAGCACTGGGTTCACCGAGACACTTGCAGGTCGAGTCAGCCGCGTGTGCTTAGAAAACCAGTAAATGGTGATGCAGGGACTTGAACACGTATCTCTGTCCTCTGTCATCTTTTACATCCTTCTCGCTTGCTCACTGTATTTAGCCACATTCATGGACTAAGTGCTCACTGAAGACTTCAAGTATCCTTCATCTGGGCCTGTTGTCGACAGAAAAGTGTACTTGGTTCTTTGCACACCACCATGTTTGAGGGACAGCGGCGTGATCACTGCTGTTAGATGGAGGAACAAATATAAAGGAACACCTATTTCAAGACAGGAGCAGTTGGGAACAAAGAATGTGTTGTGGAGTGAAGTGTTTATTTGAGGGTCCAAACTTCTGTCTTTAGGTGGTTATTACATCTTCACATTCGTGAACATCATAAAGCCCACTGATTTCAAAAGCCCAGATTCTTATTATCACAGCAACTCAGTTTTTGAGGTGAAAGAAAATGAGAAGTACGTTGCTGCACCACTAAAACTATGCCTGGGCCTTGCTGAAACCAAACAAAAAGAATTCACGGTGGCTAGATAGGGCTATTTCCTACTGACTCTCCTGGGGTCTCAAACAGAATCCATTTGTTTGTTTGTTTCTCAGTTTCACTTGTGTAGGTTACCTGTCCCCACACCTTCAGCTTGTAGTTTGTCTCTGTGCTTGGATCTCAAGTGAGTCTCCTGTAAGTAAGCACGTAGGTGTCTTGAGTTTTCATCCCTTCTTTTAACCCTGTGTCTTTTGTTTGCAGCAATCAGAGCCTGACCTTTTATTCTGAGGATTCAGAACTGTGCCCTTATTGCACTGAAAAAAATTTTTTTGTTATCACTGTTCTACAATCACGTGAAGTACATTATGTTTACTATGCTCCCCCTTCAACAATTCCCCCCACAAAAAACTGTCGCTGTCCTTTAGCGTAGATGGATGCTGTAGACCCCTTCAACATATACACCCCCACAGACAGCATTACAGTTGCTGTCCATCAGCGAGTAGTAAGATGCTATATAATCTCTACTAGTCTTCTCTGTGTTGTACAGCACTCCCCATGCCCCCTCCGACCCCATGCAATATACATGCTAATACTAATGCCCCCATTCTTTCTCCCCACACTTATCCCTCCCTTCAGACATACCCTGCCCAGTCCTTTTCCCTTTGGTAACTTTTAGTCAACTCTCGGGTTCTGTGAGTCTGCTGCTGTTTTTTTCTTCAGTTTTTCTTTGTTGTTATACTCTACACATGAGTGAAATCATTTGGTACTTGTCTTTCTCCACCTGGCCCTTTTCTCTGAACATTCTACCATCTAGCTCCATCCACGTCATTGCAAATGGTAGGATTTGTTTTCTTCTTATGGCTGTTTACTGCACTTTGTAAACTGGATTTCATTCTCCTTTTTGTTTGTAGTTTAGCTACGTGCTTTCACCATTCATCACCTGGTTATGAGAAATAGCTTTGTGTCAATCGATATGTATCTGTATCTATCTATCTATCGCTCTGTCTGTATATATATCTAACTTTCTATATAGCAATCTATCCCTCTATCTATCCTTCTCTGTATTTATCTATCCATCTATCTAGCTTCCTATCATATATCTATAATGTGTATCATCTATCAATCTATCATCTATCATCTATATATATGTCTATCTATGAATCAATCATCTTTCTGTCTGCCCATCATCCTTATGTACAGAATAGTTAACAACATCACCTATGTCACTTCCCTACATTATGCTTCCAAAAACATTGCAATGTCACTAGGCTGTAGGGAGATCACTGGGCTCCCTGAGACACTTGCAGATTGAGACAGCTGCGTGTGCTTAGAAAACCAGTAAATGTTGTTGCAGTGACTTGAACCCGTATCTCTGTCCTCTGTCCTCTTTTACCTCCTTCTCGCTTGCTAACTGTATTTAGCCACATTCATTGACTAAGTGCTCACTGAAGACCACAAGTATCCTTCCTCTGGGCCTGTTGTAGACAGAAAAGTATACTTGATATTTTACTAACCACCATGTTTGAGGGACATCGGCGTGATCAACACTGGTAGGTGGAGGGACAAATAAAAAGGAACACCTATTTCTAGACAGGATCATTTGGTAGCAAAGTGTGTGTTGTGGAGAGACGTGTTTGTTTGAGTGTCCAAACTTCCCTCTTTATGTGGTTATTACTTCTTTACAATCGTGAATATCATAAAACCCACTGATTTAAAAAGCCCAGACGCATATTTTTACAGCAATTCATTTGTTGAGGTGAGAAAAAATGTGACGGACATTGCAGTACCACTAAATCTATACATGGGCACTGTTGAAACCAAAGAAAAAGAATACACGGTGGCTAGATAGGACTATTTTCTAGTGACTGTCTCTGGGAATTCAAACAGAATCCATTTGTTTCTTTGTTTCTCAGATTCACTTGTATAGGATACCTGTCCACGCCCATTCAGCTTGTAGTTTGTCTGTGCCTTTGGATCTCAAGTGAGTCTCCAGTAAGGGAGCACGTAGGTGGTCTTGAGTTTTCATCAGTACTTCTAAACCTGTGTCTTTTGATTTTAGCACTCAAAGCCTGTACTTTTATTCTGATATTTGAGAGCCTTGCTCTTACTGCAATTTGAAATTTTTTTTGTTCTCATTAATATACAATCACATGCAGAACATTGTTTACTAGTCTACCCCCTTCACCAAGTCCCCACCAAATCCCAGTTACAGTCGCTGTCTGTCAGCATGTACTAAGATGCTGTGGAATCACTACTTGTCTACTCTGCGTTGTACAGCCCTACCCATGAAAACCCACCCTACACATTATACATGCTAATCCTAATGCCCCCATTCTTTTCCCCTGCCCTTATTACTCCCTTCCCAAAAACCCTACCCATTCCCTTTCTCTTTGTTAACTGTTAGTCCACTCTCGTTTTCTGTGAGTCTGCTGCTGTTTTTTCCTTCAGTTTTTCTTTGTTATCATACTCCACACATGAGTGAAATCATTTGGTACATGTATTTCTCCGCCTGGCCTATTTGACTGAGCAAAATACCCTCTAGCTCCATACACGTTATTGCAAAAGATGGGATTGTTTTCTTCTTATGGCTGCTTACTGCACTTTTTAAATTGGATTTCATACTTCTTTCTTATTTGTAGTTTCACTATGTGCTTTCCCCATTGCTCTCCTGGTTATGAGCAGTAGCTTTGTGTTAATCGATATGTACCAATATCTATTTATCTGTCTGTCTATCTATCTATCAATCAATCAGTCATCTTTTTGTCTGCCCATCTGTCCTTGTATACAAAACAGTTAACCATATAGCCTGTATCACTTTCCTACATAATGCTTCCAAATACCCTGCAAGGTATCTAGGCTGTAGGGAGAGAACTGGGTTCACCGAGACACCTGCAGGTCGAGTCGTCCGCGTGTACCTACAAAACAGGAAATGGTTGTGCAGAGACTTGAACCCTTGTCTCTATCCTCTGTCCTCTTTCATCTCCTTCTAACTTGCTGTCTGTATTTAGCCACATTCTTTGACTAAGTGATTCCTGAGGACCACAAGTATCCTTCCTCTGGGCCTGTTTTCGACAGAAAAGTAAACTTGTTGCTTTGCTCACCACCATGTTTGAAGGGCATCGGCGTGATCAACGCTGATAGGACGGAGGGTCAAATAAAAAGGAAAACCAATTTCTAGACAGGAGCAGTTGGGAGCTAAGAGTATATTGTGGATTGACGTATTTATTTGAGTGTCCATACTTCCCTCTTTAGGTGGTTATTACACCTTCACATTCGTGAACATCATAAAGCCCACTGATATAAAGGCCCAGATGCTTATTATTACAGCAACTCAGTTGTTGAGGTGAGAGAAAATTAGAAGTCTTTTGCTGCACCATTAAATCTATGGCTGGGAACTGCTGAAACCAAACAAAAATAATTCACGGTGGCCAGATAGGGCTATTTTCTACTGACTGTCGCTGGGGACTCAAACAGAATCTGTTTGTTTGATTGTTTGTTTTTCAGTTTCACTCTTGTAGGGTACTTGTCCACACACCTTCGGCTTGTAGTTTGTCTGTGTCCTTGGATCTCAAGTGAGTCTCCTGTAAGTAAGCACGTAGGTGTCTTGAGTTTTCATCCCTTCTTTTAACCCTGTGTCTTTTGTTTGCAGCACTCAGATTCTGACCTTTTATTCTGATGATTCAGAGCTGTGCACTTATTGCACTTAAAAAATTTTTTTAATCATTAATCTACAATCACGTGAAGAACATTATGTTTACTATACTCCCCCCTTCACCAAGTCCCCCCATAAAACCTCTTCAGTCGCTGTCCATCAGCGTATTTGGATTCTCTAGACCCCTTCACCATGTACCCCCCAACAGACCCCGTTACAGTCGCTGTCCATCAGCGAGTAGTAAGATGCTATATGATCTCTACTAGTCTTCTCTGTGTTGTACAGTACTCCCCATGCACACCGACACCACGCATTATACATGCTAATCCTAATGCCCCCATTCTTTCTCCCCACACTTATCCCACCCTTCAGTACCACCCTGCCCAGTCCTTTTCCCTTTGGTAACTTTTAGTCAACTCTCGGGTTCTGTGAGTCTGCTGCTATTTTTTTCCTTCAGTTTTTCTTTGCTGTTATACTCCACACATGAGTGAAATCACTTGGAACTTGTCTTTCTCCGCCTGGCCTATTTCTCCATCTCCATCCACGTCATTGCAAACGGTAGGATTTGTTTACTTCTTAAGGCTGCTAACCGCACTTTTTAAACTGGATTTCATTCTTCCTTTTTGACTGTAGTTTACCTATGTGCTTTCACCATTCTTCTACTGGTTATGAGCAATAGCTTTGTATCAATCGATGTGTATCTGTATCTTCTATCTAACGGTCTGTCTGTCTATCTATGTATCTATCTATCTATGTATCTATGTATCTATCTATCTATCTTCGTATCATCTATCTATGATGTATATCATCTATCAATCTATGTCCCTATCTCTCTATCTTTCATCTGTCATCTGTCTACCTATCTGTCTATGAATCAATCTTCTTTTTGTCTGCACAGCTATCCTTATCTACAGAACAGTTAACAACATAGCCTATGTCACTTCCCTACATTATGCTCCCAAAAATCTTGTAAGGTAACTAGGCCATAAGGAGAGCACTGGGTTCACCGAGACACTTGCAGGTCGAGTCAGCCGCGTGTGCTTAGAAAACCAGTAAATGGTGATGCAGGGACTTGAACACGTATCTCTGTCCTCTGTCATCTTTTACATCCTTCTCGCTTGCTCACTGTATTTAGCCACATTCATGGACTAAGTGCTCACTGAAGACTTCAAGTATCCTTCATCTGGGCCTGTTGTCGACAGAAAAGTGTACTTGGTTCTTTGCACACCACCATGTTTGAGGGACAGCGGCGTGATCACTGCTGTTAGATGGAGGAACAAATATAAAGGAACACCTATTTCGAGACAGGAGCAGTTGGGAACAAAGAATGTGTTGTGGAGTGAAGTGTTTATTTGAGGGTCCAAACTTCTGTCTTTAGGTGGTTATTACATCTTCACATTCGTGAACATCATAAAGCCCACTGATTTCAAAAGCCCAGGTTCTTATTATCACAGCAAATCAGTTTTTGAGGTGAAAGAAAATGAGAAGTACGTTGCTGCACCACTAAAACTATGCCTGGGCCTTGCTGAAACCAAACAAAAAGAATTCACGGTGGCTAGATAGGGCTATTTCCTACTGACTCTCCTGGGGTCTCAAACAGAATCCATTTGTTTGTTTGTTTCTCAGTTTCACTTGTGTAGGTTACCTGTCCCCACACCTTCAGCTTGTAGTTTGTCTCTGTGCTTGGATCTCAAGTGAGTCTCCTGTAAGTAAGCACGTAGGTGTCTTGAGTTTTCATCCCTTCTTTTAACCCTGTGTCTTTTGTTTGCAGCAATCAGAGCCTGACCTTTTATTCTGAGGATTCAGAACTGTGCCCTTATTGCACTTAAAAATTTTTTTTTGTTATCACTGTTCTACAATCACGTGAAGTACATTATGTTTACTATGCTCCCCCTTCAACAATTCCCCCCACAAAAAATCTTACTGTCGCTCTCCATTAGCGTAGATGGATGCTGTAGACCCCTTCAACATATACACCCCCACAGACAGCATTACAGTTGCTGTCCATCAGCGAGTAGTAAGATGCTATATAATCTCTACTAGTCTTCTCTGTGTTGTACAGCACTCCCCATGCCCCCTCCGACCCCATGCAATATACGTGCTAATCCTAATGCCCCCATTCTTTCTCCCCACACTTATCCCTCCCTTCAGACATACCCTGCCCAGTCCTTTTCCCTTTGGTAACTTTTAGTCAACTCTCGGGTTCTGTGAGTCTGCTGCTGTTATTTTCTTCAGTTTTTCTTTGTTGTTATACTCTACACATGAGTGAAATCATTTGGTACTTGTCTTTCTCCACCTGGCCCATTTCTCTGAACATTCTACCATCTAGCTCCATCCACGTCATTGCAAATGGTAGGATTTGTTTTCTTCTTATGGCTGCTTACTGCACTTTGTAAACTGGATTTCATTCTTCCTTTTTGTTTGTAGTTTAGCTACGTGCTTTCACCATTCATCACCTGGTTATGAGCAATAGCTTTGTGTCAATCGATATGTATCTGTATCTATCTATCTATCGCTCTGTCTGTATATCTACCTAATTTCTATATAACAATCTATCTATCTCTCTATCTATCCTTCTCTGTATTTATCTATCCATCTATCTAGCTTCCTATCATATATCTATCATGTGTATCATCTATCAATCTATCATCTGTCATCTATATATATGTCTATCTATGAATCAATCATCTTTCTGTCTGCCCATCATCCTTATGTACAGAATAGTTAACAACATCACCTATGTCACTTCCCTACATTATGCTTCCAAAAACATTGCAATGTCACTAGGCCGTAGGGAGATCACTGGGCTCCCTGAGACACTTGCAGATTGAGACAGCTGCGTGTGCTTAGAAAACCAGTAAATGTTGTTGCAGTGACTTGAACCCCTATCTCTGTCCTCTGTCCTCTTTTACCTCCTTCTCGCTTGCTAACTGCATTTAGCCACATTCATTGACTAAGTGCTCACTGAAGACCACAAGTATCCTTCCTCTGGGCCTGTTGTAGACAGAAAAGTATACTTGATATTTTACTAACCACCATGTTTGAGGGACATCGGCGTGATCACCACTGGTAGGTGGAGGGACAAATAAAAAGGAACACCTATTTCTAGACAGGATCATTTGGTAGCAAAGTGTGTGTTGTGGAGAGACGTGTTTGTTTGAGTGTCCAAACTTCCCTCTTTATGTGGTTATTACTTCTTTACAATCGTGAATATCATAAAAGCCACTGATTTAAAAAGCCCAGACGCATATTTTTACAGCAATTCATTTGTTGAGGTGAGAAAAAATGTGAAGGACATTGCAGTACCACTAAATCTATACATGGGCACTGTTGAAACCAAAGAAAAAGAATTCACGGTGGCTAGATAGGACTATTTTCTAGTGACTGTCTCTGGGAACTCAAACAGAATCCATTTGTTTCTTTGTTTCTCAGATTCACTTGTATAGGATACCTGTCCACGCCCATTCAGCTTGTAGTTTGTCTGTGCCTTTGGATCTCAAGTGAGTCTCCAGTAAGGGAGCACGTAGGTGGTCTTGAGTTTTCATTAGTACTTCTAAACCTGTGTCTTTTGATTTTAGCACTCAAAGCCTGTACTTTTATTCTGATATTTGAGAGCCTTGCTCTTACTGCAATTTGAAATTTTTTTTGTTCTCATTAATATACAATCACATGCAGAACATTGTTTACTAGTCTACCCCCTTCGCCAAGTCCCCACCAAATCCCAGTTACAGTCGCTGTCTGTCAGCATGTACTAAGATGCTGTGGAATCACTACTTGTCTACTCTGCGTTGTACAGCCCTACCCATGAAAACCCACCCTACACATTATACATGCTAATCCTAATGCCCCCATTCTTTTCCCCCGCCCTTATTACTCCCTTCCCAGAAACCCTACCCATTCCCTTTCTCTTTGTTAACTGTTAGTCCACTCTCGTTTTCTGTGAGTCTGCTGCTGTTTTTTCCTTCAGTTTTTCTTTGTTATCATACTCCACACATGAGTGAAATCATTTGGTACATGTATTTCTCCGCCTGGCCTATTTGACTGAGCAAAATACCCTCTAGCTCCATACACGTTATTGCAAAAGATGGGATTGTTTTCTTCTTATGGCTGCTTACTGCACTTTTTAAATTGGATTTCATACTTCTTTCTTATTTGTAGTTTCACTATGTGCTTTCCCCATTGCTCTCCTGGTTATGAGCAGTAGCTTTGTGTTAATCGATATGTACCAATATCTATTTATCTGTCTATCTATCTATCAATCAATCAGTCATCTTTTTGTCTGCCCATCTGTCCTTGTGTACAAAACAGTTAACCATATAGCCTGTATCACTTTCCTACATAATGCTTCCAAAAATCCTGCAAGGTATCTAGGCTGTAGGGAGAGAACTGGGTTCACCGAGACACCTGCAGGTCGAGTCGACCGCGTGTACCTACAAAACAGGAAATGGTTGTGCAGAGACTTGAACCCTTGTCTCTATCCTCTGTCCTCTTTCATCTCCTTCTAACTTGCTATCTGTATTTAGCCACATTCTTTGACTAAGTGATTCCTGAGGACCACAAGTATCCTTCCTCTGGGCCTGTTTTCGACAGAAAAGTAAACTTGTTGCTTTGCTCACCACCATGTTTGAAGGGCATCGGCGTGATCAACGCTGATAGGACGGAGGGTCAAATAAAAAGGAAAACCAATTTCTAGACAGGAGCAGTTGGGAGCTAAGAGTATATTGTGGATTGACGTATTTATTTGAGTGTCCATACTTCCCTCTTTAGGTGGTTATTACACCTTCACATTCGTGAACATCATAAAGCCCACTGATATAAAGGCCCAGATGCTTATTATTACAGCAACTCAGTTGTTGAGGTGAGAGAAAATTAGAAGTCTTTTGCTGCACCATTAAATCTATGGCTGGGAACTGCTGAAACCAAACAAAAATAATTCACGGTGGCCAGATAGGGCTATTTTCTACTGACTGTCGCTGGGGACTCAAACAGAATCTGTTTGTTTGATTGTTTGTTTTTCAGTTTCACTCTTGTAGGGTACTTGTCCACACACCTTCGGCTTGTAGTTTGTCTGTGTCCTTGGATCTCAAGTGAGTCTCCTGTAAGTAAGCACGTAGGTGTCTTGAGTTTTCATCCCTTCTTTTAACCCTGTGTCTTTTGTTTTCAGCACTCAGATTCTGACCTTTTATTCTGATGATTCAGAGCTGTGCACTTATTGCACTTAAAAAATTTTTTTAATCATTAATCTACAATCACGTGAAGAACATTATGTTTACTATACTCCCCCCTTCACCAAGTCCCCCCATAAAACCTCTTCAGTCGCTGTCCATCAGCGTATTTGGATGCTCTAGACCCCTTCACCATGTACCCCCCAACAGACCCCGTTACAGTCGCTGTCCATCAGCGAGTAGTAAGATGCTATATGATCTCTACTAGTCTTCTCTGTGTTGTACAGTACTCCCCATGCACACCGACACCACGCATTATACATGCTAATCCTAATGCCCCCATTCTTTCTCCCCACACTTATCCCACCCTTCAGTACCACCCTGCCCAGTCCTTTTCCCTTTGGTAACTTTTAGTCAACTCTCGGGTTCTGTGAGTCTGCTGCTATTTTTTTCCTTCAGTTTTTCTTTGCTGTTATACTCCACACATGAGTGAAATCACTTGGAACTTGTCTTTCTCCGCCTGGCCTATTTCTCCATCTCCATCCACGTCATTGCAAACGGTAGGATTTGTTTACTTCTTAAGGCTGCTAACCGCACTTTTTAAACTGGATTTCATTCTTCCTTTTTGACTGTAGTTTACCTATGTGCTTTCACCATTCTTCTACTGGTTATGAGCAATAGCTTTGTATCAATCGATGTGTATCTGTATCTTCTATCTAACGGTCTGTCTGTCTATCTATGTATCTATCTATCTATGTATCTATGTATCTATCTATCTATCTTCGTATCATCTATCTATGATGTATATCATCTATCAATCTATGTCCCTATCTCTCTATCTTTCATCTGTCATCTGTCTACCTCTCTGTCTATGAATCAATCATCTTTTTGTCTGCACAGCTATCCTTATCTACAGAACAGTTAACAACATAGCCTATGTCACTTCCCTACATTATGCTCCCAAAAATCTTGTAAGGTAACTAGGCCGTAAGGAGAGCACTGGGTTCACCGAGACACTTGCAGGTCGAGTCAGCCGCGTGTGCTTAGAAAACCAGTAAATGGTGATGCAGGGACTTGAACACGTATCTCTGTCCTCTGTCATCTTTTACATCCTTCTCGCTTGCTCACTGTATTTAGCCACATTCATGGACTAAGTGCTCACTGAAGACTTCAAGTATCCTTCATCTGGGCCTGTTGTCGACAGAAAAGTGTACTTGGTTCTTTGCACACCACCATGTTTGAGGGACAGCGGCGTGATCACTGCTGTTAGATGGAGGAACAAATATAAAGGAACACCTATTTCGAGACAGGAGCAGTTGGGAACAAAGAATGTGTTGTGGAGTGAAGTGTTTATTTGAGGGTCCAAACTTCTGTCTTTAGGTGGTTATTACATCTTCACATTCGTGAACATCATAAAGCCCACTGATTTCAAAAGCCCAGGTTCTTATTATCACAGCAAATCAGTTTTTGAGGTGAAAGAAAATGAGAAGTACGTTGCTGCACCACTAAAACTATGCCTGGGCCTTGCTGAAACCAAACAAAAAGAATTCACGGTGGCTAGATAGGGCTATTTCCTACTGACTCTCCTGGGGTCTCAAACAGAATCCATTTGTTTGTTTGTTTCTCAGTTTCACTTGTGTAGGTTACCTGTCCCCACACCTTCAGCTTGTAGTTTGTCTCTGTGCTTGGATCTCAAGTGAGTCTCCTGTAAGTAAGCACGTAGGTGTCTTGAGTTTTCATCCCTTCTTTTAACCCTGTGTCTTTTGTTTGCAGCAATCAGAGCCTGACCTTTTATTCTGAGGATTCAGAACTGTGCCCTTATTGCACTTAAAAATTTTTTTTTGTTATCACTGTTCTACAATCACGTGAAGTACATTATGTTTACTATGCTCCCCCTTCAACAATTCCCCCCACAAAAAATCTTACTGTCGCTCTCCATTAGCGTAGATGGATGCTGTAGACCCCTTCAACATATACACCCCCACAGACAGCATTACAGTTGCTGTCCATCAGCGAGTAGTAAGATGCTATATAATCTCTACTAGTCTTCTCTGTGTTGTACAGCACTCCCCATGCCCCCTCCGACCCCATGCAATATACGTGCTAATCCTAATGCCCCCATTCTTTCTCCCCACACTTATCCCTCCCTTCAGACATACCCTGCCCAGTCCTTTTCCCTTTGGTAACTTTTAGTCAACTCTCGGGTTCTGTGAGTCTGCTGCTGTTATTTTCTTCAGTTTTTCTTTGTTGTTATACTCTACACATGAGTGAAATCATTTGGTACTTGTCTTTCTCCACCTGGCCCATTTCTCTGAACATTCTACCATCTAGCTCCATCCACGTCATTGCAAATGGTAGGATTTGTTTTCTTCTTATGGCTGCTTACTGCACTTTGTAAACTGGATTTCATTCTTCCTTTTTGTTTGTAGTTTAGCTACGTGCTTTCACCATTCATCACCTGGTTATGAGCAATAGCTTTGTGTCAATCGATATGTATCTGTATCTATCTATCTATCGCTCTGTCTGTATATCTACCTAATTTCTATATAACAATCTATCTCTCTATCTATACTTCTCTGTATTTATCTATCCATCTATCTAGCTTCCTATCATATATCTATCATGTGTATCATCTATCAATCTATCATCTGTCATCTATATATATGTCTATCTATGAATCAATCATCTTTCTGTCTGCCCATCATCCTTATGTACAGAATAGTTAACAACATCACCTATGTCACTTCCCTACATTATGCTTCCAAAAACATTGCAATGTCACTAGGCCATAGGGAGATCACTGGGCTCCCTGAGACACTTGCAGATTGAGACAGCTGCGTGTGCTTAGAAAACCAGTAAATGTTGTTGCAGTGACTTGAACCCCTATCTCTGTCCTCTGTCCTCTTTTACCTCCTTCTCGCTTGCTAACTGTATTTAGCCACATTCATTGACTAAGTGCTCACTGAAGACCACAAGTATCCTTCCTCTGGGCCTGTTGTAGACAGAAAAGTATACTTGATATTTTACTAACCACCATGTTTGAGGGACATCGGCGTGATCACCACTGGTAGGTGGAGGGACAAATAAAAAGGAACACCTATTTCTAGACAGGATCATTTGGTAGCAAAGTGTGTGTTGTGGAGAGACGTGTTTGTTTGAGTGTCCAAACTTCCCTCTTTATGTGGTTATTACTTCTTTACAATCGTGAATATCATAAAACCCACTGATTTAAAAAGCCCAGACGCATATTTTTACAGCAATTCATTTGTTGAGGTGAGAAAAAATGTGAAGGACATTGCAGTACCACTAAATCTATACATGGGCACTGTTGAAACCAAAGAAAAAGAATTCACGGTGGCTAGATAGGACTATTTTCTAGTGACTGTCTCTGGGAACTCAAACAGAATCCATTTGTTTCTTTGTTTCTCAGATTCACTTGTATAGGATACCTGTCCACGCCCATTCAGCTTGTAGTTTGTCTGTGCCTTTGGATCTCAAGTGAGTCTCCAGTAAGGGAGCACGTAGGTGGTCTTGAGTTTTCATTAGTACATCTAAACCTGTGTCTTTTGATTTTAGCACTCAAAGCCTGTACTTTTATTCTGATATTTGAGAGCCTTGCTCTTACTGCAATTTGAAATTTTTTTTGTTCTCATTAATATACAATCACATGCAGAACATTGTTTACTAGTCTACCCCCTTCAACAAGTCCCCACCAAATCCCAGTTACAGTCGCTGTCTGTCAGCATGTACTAAGATGCTGTGGAATCACTACTTGTCTACTCTGCGTTGTACAGCCCTACCCATGAAAACCCACCCTACACATTATACATGCTAATCCTAATGCCCCCATTCTTTTCCCCCGCCCTTATTACTCCCTTCCCAGAAACCCTACCCATTCCCTTTCTCTTTGTTAACTGTTAGTCCACTCTCGTTTTCTGTGAGTCTGCTGCTGTTTTTTCCTTCAGTTTTTCTTTGTTATCATACTCCACACATGAGTGAAATCATTTGGTACATGTATTTCTCCGCCTGGCCTATTTGACTGAGCAAAATACCCTCTAGCTCCATACACGTTATTGCAAAAGATGGGATTGTTTTCTTCTTATGGCTGCTTACTGCACTTTTTAAATTGGATTTCATACTTCTTTCTTATTTGTAGTTTCACTATGTGCTTTCCCCATTGCTCTCCTGGTTATGAGCAGTAGCTTTGTGTTAATCGATATGTACCAATATCTATTTATCTGTCTATCTATCTATCAATCAATCAGTCATCTTTTTGTCTGCCCATCTGTCCTTGTGTACAAAACAGTTAACCATATAGCCTGTATCACTTTCCTACATAATGCTTCCAAAAATCCTGCAAGGTATCTAGGCTGTAGGGAGAGAACTGGGTTCACCGAGACACCTGCAGGTCGAGTCGACCGCGTGTACCTACAAAACAGGAAATGGTTGTGCAGAGACTTGAACCCTTGTCTCTATCCTCTGTCCTCTTTCATCTCCTTCTAACTTGCTGTCTGTATTTAGCCACATTCTTTGACTAAGTGATTCCTGAGGACCACAAGTATCCTTCCTCTGGGCCTGTTTTCGACAGAAAAGTAAACTTGTTGCTTTGCTCACCACCATGTTTGAAGGGCATCGGCGTGATCAACGCTGATAGGACGGAGGGTCAAATAAAAAGGAAAACCAATTTCTAGACAGGAGCAGTTGGGAGCTAAGAGTATATTGTGGATTGACGTATTTATTTGAGTGTCCATACTTCCCTCTTTAGGTGGTTATTACACCTTCACATTCGTGAACATCATAAAGCCCACTGATATAAAGGCCCAGATGCTTATTATTACAGCAACTCAGTTGTTGAGGTGAGAGAAAATTAGAAGTCTTTTGCTGCACCATTAAATCTATGGCTGGGAACTGCTGAAACCAAACAAAAATAATTCACGGTGGCCAGATAGGGCTATTTTCTACTGACTGTCGCTGGGGACTCAAACAGAATCTGTTTGTTTGATTGTTTGTTTTTCAGTTTCACTCTTGTAGGGTACTTGTCCACACACCTTCGGCTTGTAGTTTGTCTGTGTCCTTGGATCTCAAGTGAGTCTCCTGTAAGTAAGCACGTAGGTGTCTTGAGTTTTCATCCCTTCTTTTAACCCTGTGTCTTTTGTTTGCAGCACTCAGATTCTGACCTTTTATTCTGATGATTCAGAGCTGTGCACTTATTGCACTTAAAAAATTTTTTTAATCATTAATCTACAATCACGTGAAGAACATTATGTTTACTATACTCCCCCCTTCACCAAGTCCCCCCATAAAACCTCTTCAGTCGCTGTCCATCAACGTATTTGGATTCTCTAGACCCCTTCACCATGTACCCCCCAACAGACCCCGTTACAGTCGCTGTCCATCAGCGAGTAGTAAGATGCTATATGATCTCTACTAGTCTTCTCTGTGTTGTACAGTACTCCCCATGCACACCGACACCACGCATTATACATGCTAATCCTAATGCCCCCATTCTTTCTCCCCACACTTATCCCACCCTTCAGTACCACCCTGCCCAGTCCTTTTCCCTTTGGTAACTTTTAGTCAACTCTCGGGTTCTGTGAGTCTGCTGCTATTTTTTTCCTTCAGTTTTTCTTTGCTGTTATACTCCACACATGAGTGAAATCACTTGGAACTTGTCTTTCTCCGCCTGGCCTATTTCTCCATCTCCATCCACGTCATTGCAAACGGTAGGATTTGTTTACTTCTTAAGGCTGCTAACCGCACTTTTTAAACTGGATTTCATTCTTCCTTTTTGACTGTAGTTTACCTATGTGCTTTCACCATTCTTCTACTGGTTATGAGCAATAGCTTTGTATCAATCGATGTGTATCTGTATCTTCTATCTAACGGTCTGTCTGTCTATCTATGTATCTATCTATCTATGTATCTATGTATCTATCTATCTATCTTCGTATCATCTATCTATGATGTATATCATCTATCAATCTATGTCCCTATCTCTCTATCTTTCATCTGTCATCTGTCTACCTCTCTGTCTATGAATCAATCATCTTTTTGTCTGCACAGCTATCCTTATCTACAGAACAGTTAACAACATAGCCTATGTCACTTCCCTACATTATGCTCCCAAAAATCTTGTAAGGTAACTAGGCCGTAAGGAGAGCACTGGGTTCACCGAGACACTTGCAGGTCGAGTCAGCCGCGTGTGCTTAGAAAACCAGTAAATGGTGATGCAGGGACTTGAACACGTATCTCTGTCCTCTGTCATCTTTTACATCCTTCTCGCTTGCTCACTGTATTTAGCCACATTCATGGACTAAGTGCTCACTGAAGACTTCAAGTATCCTTCATCTGGGCCTGTTGTCGACAGAAAAGTGTACTTGGTTCTTTGCACACCACCATGTTTGAGGGACAGCGGCGTGATCACTGCTGTTAGATGGAGGAACAAATATAAAGGAACACCTATTTCGAGACAGGAGCAGTTGGGAACAAAGAATGTGTTGTGGAGTGAAGTGTTTATTTGAGGGTCCAAACTTCTGTCTTTAGGTGGTTATTACATCTTCACATTCGTGAACATCATAAAGCCCACTGATTTCAAAAGCCCAGGTTCTTATTATCACAGCAAATCAGTTTTTGAGGTGAAAGAAAATGAGAAGTACGTTGCTGCACCACTAAAACTATGCCTGGGCCTTGCTGAAACCAAACAAAAAGAATTCACGGTGGCTAGATAGGGCTATTTCCTACTGACTCTCCTGGGGTCTCAAACAGAATCCATTTGTTTGTTTGTTTCTCAGTTTCACTTGTGTAGGTTACCTGTCCCCACACCTTCAGCTTGTAGTTTGTCTCTGTGCTTGGATCTCAAGTGAGTCTCCTGTAAGTAAGCACGTAGGTGTCTTGAGTTTTCATCCCTTCTTTTAACCCTGTGTCTTTTGTTTGCAGCAATCAGAGCCTGACCTTTTATTCTGAGGATTCAGAACTGTGCCCTTATTGCACTTAAAAATTTTTTTTTGTTATCACTGTTCTACAATCACGTGAAGTACATTATGTTTACTATGCTCCCCCTTCAACAATTCCCCCCACAAAAAATCTTACTGTCGCTCTCCATTAGCGTAGATGGATGCTGTAGACCCCTTCAACATATACACCCCCACAGACAGCATTACAGTTGCTGTCCATCAGCGAGTAGTAAGATGCTATATAATCTCTACTAGTCTTCTCTGTGTTGTACAGCACTCCCCATGCCCCCTCCGACCCCATGCAATATACGTGCTAATCCTAATGCCCCCATTCTTTCTCCCCACACTTATCCCTCCCTTCAGACATACCCTGCCCAGTCCTTTTCCCTTTGGTAACTTTTAGTCAACTCTCGGGTTCTGTGAGTCTGCTGCTGTTATTTTCTTCAGTTTTTCTTTGTTGTTATACTCTACACATGAGTGAAATCATTTGGTACTTGTCTTTCTCCACCTGGCCCATTTCTCTGAACATTCTACCATCTAGCTCCATCCACGTCATTGCAAATGGTAGGATTTGTTTTCTTCTTATGGCTGCTTACTGCACTTTGTAAACTGGATTTCATTCTTCCTTTTTGTTTGTAGTTTAGCTACGTGCTTTCACCATTCATCACCTGGTTATGAGCAATAGCTTTGTGTCAATCGATATGTATCTGTATCTATCTATCTATCGCTCTGTCTGTATATCTACCTAATTTCTATATAACAATCTATCTCTCTATCTATACTTCTCTGTATTTATCTATCCATCTATCTAGCTTCCTATCATATATCTATCATGTGTATCATCTATCAATCTATCATCTGTCATCTATATATATGTCTATCTATGAATCAATCATCTTTCTGTCTGCCCATCATCCTTATGTACAGAATAGTTAACAACATCACCTATGTCACTTCCCTACATTATGCTTCCAAAAACATTGCAATGTCACTAGGCCATAGGGAGATCACTGGGCTCCCTGAGACACTTGCAGATTGAGACAGCTGCGTGTGCTTAGAAAACCAGTAAATGTTGTTGCAGTGACTTGAACCCCTATCTCTGTCCTCTGTCCTCTTTTACCTCCTTCTCGCTTGCTAACTGTATTTAGCCACATTCATTGACTAAGTGCTCACTGAAGACCACAAGTATCCTTCCTCTGGGCCTGTTGTAGACAGAAAAGTATACTTGATATTTTACTAACCACCATGTTTGAGGGACATCGGCGTGATCACCACTGGTAGGTGGAGGGACAAATAAAAAGGAACACCTATTTCTAGACAGGATCATTTGGTAGCAAAGTGTGTGTTGTGGAGAGACGTGTTTGTTTGAGTGTCCAAACTTCCCTCTTTATGTGGTTATTACTTCTTTACAATCGTGAATATCATAAAACCCACTGATTTAAAAAGCCCAGACGCATATTTTTACAGCAATTCATTTGTTGAGGTGAGAAAAAATGTGAAGGACATTGCAGTACCACTAAATCTATACATGGGCACTGTTGAAACCAAAGAAAAAGAATTCACGGTGGCTAGATAGGACTATTTTCTAGTGACTGTCTCTGGGAACTCAAACAGAATCCATTTGTTTCTTTGTTTCTCAGATTCACTTGTATAGGATACCTGTCCACGCCCATTCAGCTTGTAGTTTGTCTGTGCCTTTGGATCTCAAGTGAGTCTCCAGTAAGGGAGCACGTAGGTGGTCTTGAGTTTTCATTAGTACTTCTAAACCTGTGTCTTTTGATTTTAGCACTCAAAGCCTGTACTTTTATTCTGATATTTGAGAGCCTTGCTCTTACTGCAATTTGAAATTTTTTTTGTTCTCATTAATATACAATCACATGCAGAACATTGTTTACTAGTCTACCCCCTTCAACAAGTCCCCACCAAATCCCAGTTACAGTCGCTGTCTGTCAGCATGTACTAAGATGCTGTGGAATCACTACTTGTCTACTCTGCGTTGTACAGCCCTACCCATGAAAACCCACCCTACACATTATACATGCTAATCCTAATGCCCCCATTCTTTTCCCCCGCCCTTATTACTCCCTTCCCAGAAACCCTACCCATTCCCTTTCTCTTTGTTAACTGTTAGTCCACTCTCGTTTTCTGTGAGTCTGCTGCTGTTTTTTCCTTCAGTTTTTCTTTGTTATCATACTCCACACATGAGTGAAATCATTTGGTACATGTATTTCTCCGCCTGGCCTATTTGACTGAGCAAAATACCCTCTAGCTCCATACACGTTATTGCAAAAGATGGGATTGTTTTCTTCTTATGGCTGCTTACTGCACTTTTTAAATTGGATTTCATACTTCTTTCTTATTTGTAGTTTCACTATGTGCTTTCCCCATTGCTCTCCTGGTTATGAGCAGTAGCTTTGTGTTAATCGATATGTACCAATATCTATTTATCTGTCTATCTATCTATCAATCAATCAGTCATCTTTTTGTCTGCCCATCTGTCCTTGTGTACAAAACAGTTAACCATATAGCCTGTATCACTTTCCTACATAATGCTTCCAAAAATCCTGCAAGGTATCTAGGCTGTAGGGAGAGAACTGGGTTCACCGAGACACCTGCAGGTCGAGTCGACCGCGTGTACCTACAAAACAGGAAATGGTTGTGCAGAGACTTGAACCCTTGTCTCTATCCTCTGTCCTCTTTCATCTCCTTCTAACTTGCTATCTGTATTTAGCCACATTCTTTGACTAAGTGATTCCTGAGGACCACAAGTATCCTTCCTCTGGGCCTGTTTTCGACAGAAAAGTAAACTTGTTGCTTTGCTCACCACCATGTTTGAAGGGCATCGGCGTGATCAACGCTGATAGGACGGAGGGTCAAATAAAAAGGAAAACCAATTTCTAGACAGGAGCAGTTGGGAGCTAAGAGTATATTGTGGATTGACGTATTTATTTGAGTGTCCATACTTCCCTCTTTAGGTGGTTATTACACCTTCACATTCGTGAACATCATAAAGCCCACTGATATAAAGGCCCAGATGCTTATTATTACAGCAACTCAGTTGTTGAGGTGAGAGAAAATTAGAAGTCTTTTGCTGCACCATTAAATCTATGGCTGGGAACTGCTGAAACCAAACAAAAATAATTCACGGTGGCCAGATAGGGCTATTTTCTACTGACTGTCGCTGGGGACTCAAACAGAATCTGTTTGTTTGATTGTTTGTTTTTCAGTTTCACTCTTGTAGGGTACTTGTCCACACACCTTCGGCTTGTACTTTGTCTGTGTCCTTGGATCTCAAGTGAGTCTCCTGTAAGTAAGCACGTAGGTGTCTTGAGTTTTCATCCCTTCTTTTAACCCTGTGTCTTTTGTTTGCAGCACTCAGATTCTGACCTTTTATTCTGATGATTCAGAGCTGTGCACTTATTGCACTTAAAAAATTTTTTTAATCATTAATCTACAATCACGTGAAGAACATTATGTTTACTATACTCCCCCCTTCACCAAGTCACCCATAAAACCTCTTCAGTCGCTGTCCATCAGCGTATTTGGATTCTCTAGACCCCTTCACCATGTACCCCCCAACAGACCCCGTTACAGTCGCTGTCCATCAGCGAGTAGTAAGATGCTATATGATCTCTACTAGTCTTCTCTGTGTTGTACAGTACTCCCCATGCACACCGACACCACGCATTATACATGCTAATCCTAATGCCCCCATTCTTTCTCCCCACACTTATCCCACCCTTCAGTACCACCCTGCCCAGTCCTTTTCCCTTTGGTAACTTTTAGTCAACTCTCGGGTTCTGTGAGTCTGCTGCTATTTTTTTCCTTCAGTTTTTCTTTGCTGTTATACTCCACACATGAGTGAAATCACTTGGAACTTGTCTTTCTCCGCCTGGCCTATTTCTCCATCTCCATCCACGTCATTGCAAACGGTAGGATTTGTTTACTTCTTAAGGCTGCTAACCGCACTTTTTAAACTGGATTTCATTCTTCCTTTTTGACTGTAGTTTACCTATGTGCTTTCACCATTCTTCTACTGGTTATGAGCAATAGCTTTGTATCAATCGATGTGTATCTGTATCTTCTATCTAACGGTCTGTCTGTCTATCTATGTATCTATCTATCTATGTATCTATGTATCTATCTATCTATCTTCGTATCATCTATCTATGATGTATATCATCTATCAATCTATGTCCCTATCTCTCTATCTTTCATCTGTCATCTGTCTACCTCTCTGTCTATGAATCAATCATCTTTTTGTCTGCACAGCTATCCTTATCTACAGAACAGTTAACAACATAGCCTATGTCACTTCCCTACATTATGCTCCCAAAAATCTTGTAAGGTAACTAGGCCGTAAGGAGAGCACTGGGTTCACCGAGACACTTGCAGGTCGAGTCAGCCGCGTGTGCTTAGAAAACCAGTAAATGGTGATGCAGGGACTTGAACACGTATCTCTGTCCTCTGTCATCTTTTACATCCTTCTCGCTTGCTCACTGTATTTAGCCACATTCATGGACTAAGTGCTCACTGAAGACTTCAAGTATCCTTCATCTGGGCCTGTTGTCGACAGAAAAGTGTACTTGGTTCTTTGCACACCACCATGTTTGAGGGACAGCGGCGTGATCACTGCTGTTAGATGGAGGAACAAATATAAAGGAACACCTATTTCGAGACAGGAGCAGTTGGGAACAAAGAATGTGTTGTGGAGTGAAGTGTTTATTTGAGGGTCCAAACTTCTGTCTTTAGGTGGTTATTACATCTTCACATTCGTGAACATCATAAAGCCCACTGATTTCAAAAGCCCAGGTTCTTATTATCACAGCAAATCAGTTTTTGAGGTGAAAGAAAATGAGAAGTACGTTGCTGCACCACTAAAACTATGCCTGGGCCTTGCTGAAACCAAACAAAAAGAATTCACGGTGGCTAGATAGGGCTATTTCCTACTGACTCTCCTGGGGTCTCAAACAGAATCCATTTGTTTGTTTGTTTCTCAGTTTCACTTGTGTAGGTTACCTGTCCCCACACCTTCAGCTTGTAGTTTGTCTCTGTGCTTGGATCTCAAGTGAGTCTCCTGTAAGTAAGCACGTAGGTGTCTTGAGTTTTCATCCCTTCTTTTAACCCTGTGTCTTTTGTTTGCAGCAATCAGAGCCTGACCTTTTATTCTGAGGATTCAGAACTGTGCCCTTATTGCACTTAAAAATTTTTTTTTGTTATCACTGTTCTACAATCACGTGAAGTACATTATGTTTACTATGCTCCCCCTTCAACAATTCCCCCCACAAAAAATCTTACTGTCGCTCTCCATTAGCGTAGATGGATGCTGTAGACCCCTTCAACATATACACCCCCACAGACAGCATTACAGTTGCTGTCCATCAGCGAGTAGTAAGATGCTATATAATCTCTACTAGTCTTCTCTGTGTTGTACAGCACTCCCCATGCCCCCTCCGACCCCATGCAATATACGTGCTAATCCTAATGCCCCCATTCTTTCTCCCCACACTTATCCCTCCCTTCAGACATACCCTGCCCAGTCCTTTTCCCTTTGGTAACTTTTAGTCAACTCTCGGGTTCTGTGAGTCTGCTGCTGTTATTTTCTTCAGTTTTTCTTTGTTGTTATACTCTACACATGAGTGAAATCATTTGGTACTTGTCTTTCTCCACCTGGCCCATTTCTCTGAACATTCTACCATCTAGCTCCATCCACGTCATTGCAAATGGTAGGATTTGTTTTCTTCTTATGGCTGCTTACTGCACTTTGTAAACTGGATTTCATTCTTCCTTTTTGTTTGTAGTTTAGCTACGTGCTTTCACCATTCATCACCTGGTTATGAGCAATAGCTTTGTGTCAATCGATATGTATCTGTATCTATCTATCTATCGCTCTGTCTGTATATCTACCTAATTTCTATATAACAATCTATCTCTCTATCTATACTTCTCTGTATTTATCTATCCATCTATCTAGCTTCCTATCATATATCTATCATGTGTATCATCTATCAATCTATCATCTGTCATCTATATATATGTCTATCTATGAATCAATCATCTTTCTGTCTGCCCATCATCCTTATGTACAGAATAGTTAACAACATCACCTATGTCACTTCCCTACATTATGCTTCCAAAAACATTGCAATGTCACTAGGCCATAGGGAGATCACTGGGCTCCCTGAGACACTTGCAGATTGAGACAGCTGCGTGTGCTTAGAAAACCAGTAAATGTTGTTGCAGTGACTTGAACCCCTATCTCTGTCCTCTGTCCTCTTTTACCTCCTTCTCGCTTGCTAACTGTATTTAGCCACATTCATTGACTAAGTGCTCACTGAAGACCACAAGTATCCTTCCTCTGGGCCTGTTGTAGACAGAAAAGTATACTTGATATTTTACTAACCACCATGTTTGAGGGACATCGGCGTGATCACCACTGGTAGGTGGAGGGACAAATAAAAAGGAACACCTATTTCTAGACAGGATCATTTGGTAGCAAAGTGTGTGTTGTGGAGAGACGTGTTTGTTTGAGTGTCCAAACTTCCCTCTTTATGTGGTTATTACTTCTTTACAATCGTGAATATCATAAAACCCACTGATTTAAAAAGCCCAGACGCATATTTTTACAGCAATTCATTTGTTGAGGTGAGAAAAAATGTGAAGGACATTGCAGTACCACTAAATCTATACATGGGCACTGTTGAAACCAAAGAAAAAGAATTCACGGTGGCTAGATAGGACTATTTTCTAGTGACTGTCTCTGGGAACTCAAACAGAATCCATTTGTTTCTTTGTTTCTCAGATTCACTTGTATAGGATACCTGTCCACGCCCATTCAGCTTGTAGTTTGTCTGTGCCTTTGGATCTCAAGTGAGTCTCCAGTAAGGGAGCACGTAGGTGGTCTTGAGTTTTCATTAGTACATCTAAACCTGTGTCTTTTGATTTTAGCACTCAAAGCCTGTACTTTTATTCTGATATTTGAGAGCCTTGCTCTTACTGCAATTTGAAATTTTTTTTGTTCTCATTAATATACAATCACATGCAGAACATTGTTTACTAGTCTACCCCCTTCAACAAGTCCCCACCAAATCCCAGTTACAGTCGCTGTCTGTCAGCATGTACTAAGATGCTGTGGAATCACTACTTGTCTACTCTGCGTTGTACAGCCCTACCCATGAAAACCCACCCTACACATTATACATGCTAATCCTAATGCCCCCATTCTTTTCCCCCGCCCTTATTACTCCCTTCCCAGAAACCCTACCCATTCCCTTTCTCTTTGTTAACTGTTAGTCCACTCTCGTTTTCTGTGAGTCTGCTGCTGTTTTTTCCTTCAGTTTTTCTTTGTTATCATACTCCACACATGAGTGAAATCATTTGGTACATGTATTTCTCCGCCTGGCCTATTTGACTGAGCAAAATACCCTCTAGCTCCATACACGTTATTGCAAAAGATGGGATTGTTTTCTTCTTATGGCTGCTTACTGCACTTTTTAAATTGGATTTCATACTTCTTTCTTATTTGTAGTTTCACTATGTGCTTTCCCCATTGCTCTCCTGGTTATGAGCAGTAGCTTTGTGTTAATCGATATGTACCAATATCTATTTATCTGTCTATCTATCTATCAATCAATCAGTCATCTTTTTGTCTGCCCATCTGTCCTTGTGTACAAAACAGTTAACCATATAGCCTGTATCACTTTCCTACATAATGCTTCCAAAAATCCTGCAAGGTATCTAGGCTGTAGGGAGAGAACTGGGTTCACCGAGACACCTGCAGGTCGAGTCGACCGCGTGTACCTACAAAACAGGAAATGGTTGTGCAGAGACTTGAACCCTTGTCTCTATCCTCTGTCCTCTTTCATCTCCTTCTAACTTGCTGTCTGTATTTAGCCACATTCTTTGACTAAGTGATTCCTGAGGACCACAAGTATCCTTCCTCTGGGCCTGTTTTCGACAGAAAAGTAAACTTGTTGCTTTGCTCACCACCATGTTTGAAGGGCATCGGCGTGATCAACGCTGATAGGACGGAGGGTCAAATAAAAAGGAAAACCAATTTCTAGACAGGAGCAGTTGGGAGCTAAGAGTATATTGTGGATTGACGTATTTATTTGAGTGTCCATACTTCCCTCTTTAGGTGGTTATTACACCTTCACATTCGTGAACATCATAAAGCCCACTGATATAAAGGCCCAGATGCTTATTATTACAGCAACTCAGTTGTTGAGGTGAGAGAAAATTAGAAGTCTTTTGCTGCACCATTAAATCTATGGCTGGGAACTGCTGAAACCAAACAAAAATAATTCACGGTGGCCAGATAGGGCTATTTTCTACTGACTGTCGCTGGGGACTCAAACAGAATCTGTTTGTTTGATTGTTTGTTTTTCAGTTTCACTCTTGTAGGGTACTTGTCCACACACCTTCGGCTTGTAGTTTGTCTGTGTCCTTGGATCTCAAGTGAGTCTCCTGTAAGTAAGCACGTAGGTGTCTTGAGTTTTCATCCCTTCTTTTAACCCTGTGTCTTTTGTTTGCAGCACTCAGATTCTGACCTTTTATTCTGATGATTCAGAGCTGTGCACTTATTGCACTTAAAAAATTTTTTTAATCATTAATCTACAATCACGTGAAGAACATTATGTTTACTATACTCCCCCCTTCACCAAGTCCCCCCATAAAACCTCTTCAGTCGCTGTCCATCAACGTATTTGGATTCTCTAGACCCCTTCACCATGTACCCCCCAACAGACCCCGTTACAGTCGCTGTCCATCAGCGAGTAGTAAGATGCTATATGATCTCTACTAGTCTTCTCTGTGTTGTACAGTACTCCCCATGCACACCGACACCACGCATTATACATGCTAATCCTAATGCCCCCATTCTTTCTCCCCACACTTATCCCACCCTTCAGTACCACCCTGCCCAGTCCTTTTCCCTTTGGTAACTTTTAGTCAACTCTCGGGTTCTGTGAGTCTGCTGCTATTTTTTTCCTTCAGTTTTTCTTTGCTGTTATACTCCACACATGAGTGAAATCACTTGGAACTTGTCTTTCTCCGCCTGGCCTATTTCTCCATCTCCATCCACGTCATTGCAAACGGTAGGATTTGTTTACTTCTTAAGGCTGCTAACCGCACTTTTTAAACTGGATTTCATTCTTCCTTTTTGACTGTAGTTTACCTATGTGCTTTCACCATTCTTCTACTGGTTATGAGCAATAGCTTTGTATCAATCGATGTGTATCTGTATCTTCTATCTAACGGTCTGTCTGTCTATCTATGTATCTATCTATCTATGTATCTATGTATCTATCTATCTATCTTCGTATCATCTATCTATGATGTATATCATCTATCAATCTATGTCCCTATCTCTCTATCTTTCATCTGTCATCTGTCTACCTCTCTGTCTATGAATCAATCATCTTTTTGTCTGCACAGCTATCCTTATCTACAGAACAGTTAACAACATAGCCTATGTCACTTCCCTACATTATGCTCCCAAAAATCTTGTAAGGTAACTAGGCCGTAAGGAGAGCACTGGGTTCACCGAGACACTTGCAGGTCGAGTCAGCCGCGTGTGCTTAGAAAACCAGTAAATGGTGATGCAGGGACTTGAACACGTATCTCTGTCCTCTGTCATCTTTTACATCCTTCTCGCTTGCTCACTGTATTTAGCCACATTCATGGACTAAGTGCTCACTGAAGACTTCAAGTATCCTTCATCTGGGCCTGTTGTCGACAGAAAAGTGTACTTGGTTCTTTGCACACCACCATGTTTGAGGGACAGCGGCGTGATCACTGCTGTTAGATGGAGGAACAAATATAAAGGAACACCTATTTCGAGACAGGAGCAGTTGGGAACAAAGAATGTGTTGTGGAGTGAAGTGTTTATTTGAGGGTCCAAACTTCTGTCTTTAGGTGGTTATTACATCTTCACATTCGTGAACATCATAAAGCCCACTGATTTCAAAAGCCCAGGTTCTTATTATCACAGCAAATCAGTTTTTGAGGTGAAAGAAAATGAGAAGTACGTTGCTGCACCACTAAAACTATGCCTGGGCCTTGCTGAAACCAAACAAAAAGAATTCACGGTGGCTAGATAGGGCTATTTCCTACTGACTCTCCTGGGGTCTCAAACAGAATCCATTTGTTTGTTTGTTTCTCAGTTTCACTTGTGTAGGTTACCTGTCCCCACACCTTCAGCTTGTAGTTTGTCTCTGTGCTTGGATCTCAAGTGAGTCTCCTGTAAGTAAGCACGTAGGTGTCTTGAGTTTTCATCCCTTCTTTTAACCCTGTGTCTTTTGTTTGCAGCAATCAGAGCCTGACCTTTTATTCTGAGGATTCAGAACTGTGCCCTTATTGCACTTAAAAATTTTTTTTTGTTATCACTGTTCTACAATCACGTGAAGTACATTATGTTTACTATGCTCCCCCTTCAACAATTCCCCCCACAAAAAATCTTACTGTCGCTCTCCATTAGCGTAGATGGATGCTGTAGACCCCTTCAACATATACACCCCCACAGACAGCATTACAGTTGCTGTCCATCAGCGAGTAGTAAGATGCTATATAATCTCTACTAGTCTTCTCTGTGTTGTACAGCACTCCCCATGCCCCCTCCGACCCCATGCAATATACGTGCTAATCCTAATGCCCCCATTCTTTCTCCCCACACTTATCCCTCCCTTCAGACATACCCTGCCCAGTCCTTTTCCCTTTGGTAACTTTTAGTCAACTCTCGGGTTCTGTGAGTCTGCTGCTGTTATTTTCTTCAGTTTTTCTTTGTTGTTATACTCTACACATGAGTGAAATCATTTGGTACTTGTCTTTCTCCACCTGGCCCATTTCTCTGAACATTCTACCATCTAGCTCCATCCACGTCATTGCAAATGGTAGGATTTGTTTTCTTCTTATGGCTGCTTACTGCACTTTGTAAACTGGATTTCATTCTTCCTTTTTGTTTGTAGTTTAGCTACGTGCTTTCACCATTCATCACCTGGTTATGAGCAATAGCTTTGTGTCAATCGATATGTATCTGTATCTATCTATCTATCGCTCTGTCTGTATATCTACCTAATTTCTATATAACAATCTATCTCTCTATCTATACTTCTCTGTATTTATCTATCCATCTATCTAGCTTCCTATCATATATCTATCATGTGTATCATCTATCAATCTATCATCTGTCATCTATATATATGTCTATCTATGAATCAATCATCTTTCTGTCTGCCCATCATCCTTATGTACAGAATAGTTAACAACATCACCTATGTCACTTCCCTACATTATGCTTCCAAAAACATTGCAATGTCACTAGGCCATAGGGAGATCACTGGGCTCCCTGAGACACTTGCAGATTGAGACAGCTGCGTGTGCTTAGAAAACCAGTAAATGTTGTTGCAGTGACTTGAACCCCTATCTCTGTCCTCTGTCCTCTTTTACCTCCTTCTCGCTTGCTAACTGTATTTAGCCACATTCATTGACTAAGTGCTCACTGAAGACCACAAGTATCCTTCCTCTGGGCCTGTTGTAGACAGAAAAGTATACTTGATATTTTACTAACCACCATGTTTGAGGGACATCGGCGTGATCACCACTGGTAGGTGGAGGGACAAATAAAAAGGAACACCTATTTCTAGACAGGATCATTTGGTAGCAAAGTGTGTGTTGTGGAGAGACGTGTTTGTTTGAGTGTCCAAACTTCCCTCTTTATGTGGTTATTACTTCTTTACAATCGTGAATATCATAAAACCCACTGATTTAAAAAGCCCAGACGCATATTTTTACAGCAATTCATTTGTTGAGGTGAGAAAAAATGTGAAGGACATTGCAGTACCACTAAATCTATACATGGGCACTGTTGAAACCAAAGAAAAAGAATTCACGGTGGCTAGATAGGACTATTTTCTAGTGACTGTCTCTGGGAACTCAAACAGAATCCATTTGTTTCTTTGTTTCTCAGATTCACTTGTATAGGATACCTGTCCACGCCCATTCAGCTTGTAGTTTGTCTGTGCCTTTGGATCTCAAGTGAGTCTCCAGTAAGGGAGCACGTAGGTGGTCTTGAGTTTTCATTAGTACTTCTAAACCTGTGTCTTTTGATTTTAGCACTCAAAGCCTGTACTTTTATTCTGATATTTGAGAGCCTTGCTCTTACTGCAATTTGAAATTTTTTTTGTTCTCATTAATATACAATCACATGCAGAACATTGTTTACTAGTCTACCCCCTTCAACAAGTCCCCACCAAATCCCAGTTACAGTCGCTGTCTGTCAGCATGTACTAAGATGCTGTGGAATCACTACTTGTCTACTCTGCGTTGTACAGCCCTACCCATGAAAACCCACCCTACACATTATACATGCTAATCCTAATGCCCCCATTCTTTTCCCCCGCCCTTATTACTCCCTTCCCAGAAACCCTACCCATTCCCTTTCTCTTTGTTAACTGTTAGTCCACTCTCGTTTTCTGTGAGTCTGCTGCTGTTTTTTCCTTCAGTTTTTCTTTGTTATCATACTCCACACATGAGTGAAATCATTTGGTACATGTATTTCTCCGCCTGGCCTATTTGACTGAGCAAAATACCCTCTAGCTCCATACACGTTATTGCAAAAGATGGGATTGTTTTCTTCTTATGGCTGCTTACTGCACTTTTTAAATTGGATTTCATACTTCTTTCTTATTTGTAGTTTCACTATGTGCTTTCCCCATTGCTCTCCTGGTTATGAGCAGTAGCTTTGTGTTAATCGATATGTACCAATATCTATTTATCTGTCTATCTATCTATCAATCAATCAGTCATCTTTTTGTCTGCCCATCTGTCCTTGTGTACAAAACAGTTAACCATATAGCCTGTATCACTTTCCTACATAATGCTTCCAAAAATCCTGCAAGGTATCTAGGCTGTAGGGAGAGAACTGGGTTCACCGAGACACCTGCAGGTCGAGTCGACCGCGTGTACCTACAAAACAGGAAATGGTTGTGCAGAGACTTGAACCCTTGTCTCTATCCTCTGTCCTCTTTCATCTCCTTCTAACTTGCTGTCTGTATTTAGCCACATTCTTTGACTAAGTGATTCCTGAGGACCACAAGTATCCTTCCTCTGGGCCTGTTTTCGACAGAAAAGTAAACTTGTTGCTTTGCTCACCACCATGTTTGAAGGGCATCGGCGTGATCAACGCTGATAGGACGGAGGGTCAAATAAAAAGGAAAACCAATTTCTAGACAGGAGCAGTTGGGAGCTAAGAGTATATTGTGGATTGACGTATTTATTTGAGTGTCCATACTTCCCTCTTTAGGTGGTTATTACACCTTCACATTCGTGAACATCATAAAGCCCACTGATATAAAGGCCCAGATGCTTATTATTACAGCAACTCAGTTGTTGAGGTGAGAGAAAATTAGAAGTCTTTTGCTGCACCATTAAATCTATGGCTGGGAACTGCTGAAACCAAACAAAAATAATTCACGGTGGCCAGATAGGGCTATTTTCTACTGACTGTCGCTGGGGACTCAAACAGAATCTGTTTGTTTGATTGTTTGTTTTTCAGTTTCACTCTTGTAGGGTACTTGTCCACACACCTTCGGCTTGTAGTTTGTCTGTGTCCTTGGATCTCAAGTGAGTCTCCTGTAAGTAAGCACGTAGGTGTCTTGAGTTTTCATCCCTTCTTTTAACCCTGTGTCTTTTGTTTGCAGCACTCAGATTCTGACCTTTTATTCTGATGATTCAGAGCTGTGCACTTATTGCACTTAAAAAATTTTTTTAATCATTAATCTACAATCACGTGAAGAACATTATGTTTACTATACTCCCCCCTTCACCAAGTCCCCCCATAAAACCTCTTCAGTCGCTGTCCATCAACGTATTTGGATTCTCTAGACCCCTTCACCATGTACCCCCCAACAGACCCCGTTACAGTCGCTGTCCATCAGCGAGTAGTAAGATGCTATATGATCTCTACTAGTCTTCTCTGTGTTGTACAGTACTCCCCATGCACACCGACACCACGCATTATACATGCTAATCCTAATGCCCCCATTCTTTCTCCCCACACTTATCCCACCCTTCAGTACCACCCTGCCCAGTCCTTTTCCCTTTGGTAACTTTTAGTCAACTCTCGGGTTCTGTGAGTCTGCTGCTATTTTTTTCCTTCAGTTTTTCTTTGCTGTTATACTCCACACATGAGTGAAATCACTTGGAACTTGTCTTTCTCCGCCTGGCCTATTTCTCCATCTCCATCCACGTCATTGCAAACGGTAGGATTTGTTTACTTCTTAAGGCTGCTAACCGCACTTTTTAAACTGGATTTCATTCTTCCTTTTTGACTGTAGTTTACCTATGTGCTTTCACCATTCTTCTACTGGTTATGAGCAATAGCTTTGTATCAATCGATGTGTATCTGTATCTTCTATCTAACGGTCTGTCTGTCTATCTATGTATCTATCTATCTATGTATCTATGTATCTATCTATCTATCTTCGTATCATCTATCTATGATGTATATCATCTATCAATCTATGTCCCTATCTCTCTATCTTTCATCTGTCATCTGTCTACCTCTCTGTCTATGAATCAATCATCTTTTTGTCTGCACAGCTATCCTTATCTACAGAACAGTTAACAACATAGCCTATGTCACTTCCCTACATTATGCTCCCAAAAATCTTGTAAGGTAACTAGGCCGTAAGGAGAGCACTGGGTTCACCGAGACACTTGCAGGTCGAGTCAGCCGCGTGTGCTTAGAAAACCAGTAAATGGTGATGCAGGGACTTGAACACGTATCTCTGTCCTCTGTCATCTTTTACATCCTTCTCGCTTGCTCACTGTATTTAGCCACATTCATGGACTAAGTGCTCACTGAAGACTTCAAGTATCCTTCATCTGGGCCTGTTGTCGACAGAAAAGTGTACTTGGTTCTTTGCACACCACCATGTTTGAGGGACAGCGGCGTGATCACTGCTGTTAGATGGAGGAACAAATATAAAGGAACACCTATTTCGAGACAGGAGCAGTTGGGAACAAAGAATGTGTTGTGGAGTGAAGTGTTTATTTGAGGGTCCAAACTTCTGTCTTTAGGTGGTTATTACATCTTCACATTCGTGAACATCATAAAGCCCACTGATTTCAAAAGCCCAGGTTCTTATTATCACAGCAAATCAGTTTTTGAGGTGAAAGAAAATGAGAAGTACGTTGCTGCACCACTAAAACTATGCCTGGGCCTTGCTGAAACCAAACAAAAAGAATTCACGGTGGCTAGATAGGGCTATTTCCTACTGACTCTCCTGGGGTCTCAAACAGAATCCATTTGTTTGTTTGTTTCTCAGTTTCACTTGTGTAGGTTACCTGTCCCCACACCTTCAGCTTGTAGTTTGTCTCTGTGCTTGGATCTCAAGTGAGTCTCCTGTAAGTAAGCACGTAGGTGTCTTGAGTTTTCATCCCTTCTTTTAACCCTGTGTCTTTTGTTTGCAGCAATCAGAGCCTGACCTTTTATTCTGAGGATTCAGAACTGTGCCCTTATTGCACTTAAAAATTTTTTTTTGTTATCACTGTTCTACAATCACGTGAAGTACATTATGTTTACTATGCTCCCCCTTCAACAATTCCCCCCACAAAAAATCTTACTGTCGCTCTCCATTAGCGTAGATGGATGCTGTAGACCCCTTCAACATATACACCCCCACAGACAGCATTACAGTTGCTGTCCATCAGCGAGTAGTAAGATGCTATATAATCTCTACTAGTCTTCTCTGTGTTGTACAGCACTCCCCATGCCCCCTCCGACCCCATGCAATATACGTGCTAATCCTAATGCCCCCATTCTTTCTCCCCACACTTATCCCTCCCTTCAGACATACCCTGCCCAGTCCTTTTCCCTTTGGTAACTTTTAGTCAACTCTCGGGTTCTGTGAGTCTGCTGCTGTTATTTTCTTCAGTTTTTCTTTGTTGTTATACTCTACACATGAGTGAAATCATTTGGTACTTGTCTTTCTCCACCTGGCCCATTTCTCTGAACATTCTACCATCTAGCTCCATCCACGTCATTGCAAATGGTAGGATTTGTTTTCTTCTTATGGCTGCTTACTGCACTTTGTAAACTGGATTTCATTCTTCCTTTTTGTTTGTAGTTTAGCTACGTGCTTTCACCATTCATCACCTGGTTATGAGCAATAGCTTTGTGTCAATCGATATGTATCTGTATCTATCTATCTATCGCTCTGTCTGTATATCTACCTAATTTCTATATAACAATCTATCTCTCTATCTATACTTCTCTGTATTTATCTATCCATCTATCTAGCTTCCTATCATATATCTATCATGTGTATCATCTATCAATCTATCATCTGTCATCTATATATATGTCTATCTATGAATCAATCATCTTTCTGTCTGCCCATCATCCTTATGTACAGAATAGTTAACAACATCACCTATGTCACTTCCCTACATTATGCTTCCAAAAACTTTGCAATGTCACTAGGCCGTAGGGAGATCACTGGGCTCCCTGAGACACTTGCAGATTGAGACAGCTGCGTGTGCTTAGAAAACCAGTAAATGTTGTTGCAGTGACTTGAACCCGTATCTCTGTCCTCTGTCCTCTTTTACCTCCTTCTCGCTTGCTAACTGTATTTAGCCACATTCATTGACTAAGTGCTCACTGAAGACCACAAGTATCCTTCCTCTGGGCCTGTTGTAGACAGAAAAGTATACTTGATATTTTACTAACCACCATGTTTGAGGGACATCGGCGTGATCACCACTGGTAGGTGGAGGGACAAATAAAAAGGAACACCTATTTCTAGACAGGATCATTTGGTAGCAAAGTGTGTGTTGTGGAGAGACGTGTTTGTTTGAGTGTCCAAACTTCCCTCTTTATGTGGTTATTACTTCTTTACAATCGTGAATATCATAAAACCCACTGATTTAAAAAGCCCAGACGCATATTTTTACAGCAATTCATTTGTTGAGGTGAGAAAAAATGTGAAGGACATTGCAGTACCACTAAATCTATACATGGGCACTGTTGAAACCAAAGAAAAAGAATTCACGGTGGCTAGATAGGACTATTTTCTAGTGACTGTCTCTGGGAACTCAAACAGAATCCATTTGTTTCTTTGTTTCTCAGATTCACTTGTATAGGATACCTGTCCACGCCCATTCAGCTTGTAGTTTGTCTGTGCCTTTGGATCTCAAGTGAGTCTCCAGTAAGGGAGCACGTAGGTGGTCTTGAGTTTTCATTAGTACTTCTAAACCTGTGTCTTTTGATTTTAGCACTCAAAGCCTGTACTTTTATTCTGATATTTGAGAGCCTTGCTCTTACTGCAATTTGAAATTTTTTTTGTTCTCATTAATATACAATCACATGCAGAACATTGTTTACTAGTCTACCCCCTTCAACAAGTCCCCACCAAATCCCAGTTACAGTCGCTGTCTGTCAGCATGTACTAAGATGCTGTGGAATCACTACTTGTCTACTCTGCGTTGTACAGCCCTACCCATGAAAACCCACCCTACACATTATACATGCTAATCCTAATGCCCCCATTCTTTTCCCCCGCCCTTATTACTCCCTTCCCAGAAACCCTACCCATTCCCTTTCTCTTTGTTAACTGTTAGTCCACTCTCGTTTTCTGTGAGTCTGCTGCTGTTTTTTCCTTCAGTTTTTCTTTGTTATCATACTCCACACATGAGTGAAATCATTTGGTACATGTATTTCTCCGCCTGGCCTATTTGACTGAGCAAAATACCCTCTAGCTCCATACACGTTATTGCAAAAGATGGGATTGTTTTCTTCTTATGGCTGCTTACTGCACTTTTTAAATTGGATTTCATACTTCTTTCTTATTTGTAGTTTCACTATGTGCTTTCCCCATTGCTCTCCTGGTTATGAGCAGTAGCTTTGTGTTAATCGATATGTACCAATATCTATTTATCTGTCTATCTATCTATCAATCAATCAGTCATCTTTTTGTCTGCCCATCTGTCCTTGTGTACAAAACAGTTAACCATATAGCCTGTATCACTTTCCTACATAATGCTTCCAAAAATCCTGCAAGGTATCTAGGCTGTAGGGAGAGAACTGGGTTCACCGAGACACCTGCAGGTCGAGTCGACCGCGTGTACCTACAAAACAGGAAATGGTTGTGCAGAGACTTGAACCCTTGTCTCTATCCTCTGTCCTCTTTCATCTCCTTCTAACTTGCTGTCTGTATTTAGCCACATTCTTTGACTAAGTGATTCCTGAGGACCACAAGTATCCTTCCTCTGGGCCTGTTTTCGACAGAAAAGTAAACTTGTTGCTTTGCTCACCACCATGTTTGAAGGGCATCGGCGTGATCAACGCTGATAGGACGGAGGGTCAAATAAAAAGGAAAACCAATTTCTAGACAGGAGCAGTTGGGAGCTAAGAGTATATTGTGGATTGACGTATTTATTTGAGTGTCCATACTTCCCTCTTTAGGTGGTTATTACACCTTCACATTCGTGAACATCATAAAGCCCACTGATATAAAGGCCCAGATGCTTATTATTACAGCAACTCAGTTGTTGAGGTGAGAGAAAATTAGAAGTCTTTTGCTGCACCATTAAATCTATGGCTGGGAACTGCTGAAACCAAACAAAAATAATTCACGGTGGCCAGATAGGGCTATTTTCTACTGACTGTCGCTGGGGACTCAAACAGAATCTGTTTGTTTGATTGTTTGTTTTTCAGTTTCACTCTTGTAGGGTACTTGTCCACACACCTTCGGCTTGTAGTTTGTCTGTGTCCTTGGATCTCAAGTGAGTCTCCTGTAAGTAAGCACGTAGGTGTCTTGAGTTTTCATCCCTTCTTTTAACCCTGTGTCTTTTGTTTGCAGCACTCAGATTCTGACCTTTTATTCTGATGATTCAGAGCTGTGCACTTATTGCACTTAAAAAATTTTTTTAATCATTAATCTACAATCACGTGAAGAACATTATGTTTACTATACTCCCCCCTTCACCAAGTCCCCCCATAAAACCTCTTCAGTCGCTGTCCATCAACGTATTTGGATTCTCTAGACCCCTTCACCATGTACCCCCCAACAGACCCCGTTACAGTCGCTGTCCATCAGCGAGTAGTAAGATGCTATATGATCTCTACTAGTCTTCTCTGTGTTGTACAGTACTCCCCATGCACACCGACACCACGCATTATACATGCTAATCCTAATGCCCCCATTCTTTCTCCCCACACTTATCCCACCCTTCAGTACCACCCTGCCCAGTCCTTTTCCCTTTGGTAACTTTTAGTCAACTCTCGGGTTCTGTGAGTCTGCTGCTATTTTTTTCCTTCAGTTTTTCTTTGCTGTTATACTCCACACATGAGTGAAATCACTTGGAACTTGTCTTTCTCCGCCTGGCCTATTTCTCCATCTCCATCCACGTCATTGCAAACGGTAGGATTTGTTTACTTCTTAAGGCTGCTAACCGCACTTTTTAAACTGGATTTCATTCTTCCTTTTTGACTGTAGTTTACCTATGTGCTTTCACCATTCTTCTACTGGTTATGAGCAATAGCTTTGTATCAATCGATGTGTATCTGTATCTTCTATCTAACGGTCTGTCTGTCTATCTATGTATCTATCTATCTATGTATCTATGTATCTATCTATCTATCTTCCTATCATCTATCTATGATGTATATCATCTATCAATCTATGTCCCTATCTCTCTATCTTTCATCTGTCATCTGTCTACCTATCTGTCTATGAATCAATCATCTTTTTGTCTGCACAGCTATCCTTATCTACAGAACAGTTAACAACATAGCCTATGTCACTTCCCTACATTATGCTCCCAAAAATCTTGTAAGGTAACTAGGCCGTAAGGAGAGCACTGGGTTCACCGAGACACTTGCAGGTCGAGTCAGCCGCGTGTGCTTAGAAAACCAGTAAATGGTGATGCAGGGACTTGAACACGTATCTCTGTCCTCTGTCATCTTTTACATCCTTCTCGCTTGCTCACTGTATTTAGCCACATTCATGGACTAAGTGCTCACTGAAGACTTCAAGTATCCTTCATCTGGGCCTGTTGTCGACAGAAAAGTGTACTTGGTTCTTTGCACACCACCATGTTTGAGGGACAGCGGCGTGATCACTGCTGTTAGATGGAGGAACAAATATAAAGGAACACCTATTTCGAGACAGGAGCAGTTGGGAACAAAGAATGTGTTGTGGAGTGAAGTGTTTATTTGAGGGTCCAAACTTCTGTCTTTAGGTGGTTATTACATCTTCACATTCGTGAACATCATAAAGCCCACTGATTTCAAAAGCCCAGGTTCTTATTATCACAGCAAATCAGTTTTTGAGGTGAAAGAAAATGAGAAGTACGTTGCTGCACCACTAAAACTATGCCTGGGCCTTGCTGAAACCAAACAAAAAGAATTCACGGTGGCTAGATAGGGCTATTTCCTACTGACTCTCCTGGGGTCTCAAACAGAATCCATTTGTTTGTTTGTTTCTCAGTTTCACTTGTGTAGGTTACCTGTCCCCACACCTTCAGCTTGTAGTTTGTCTCTGTGCTTGGATCTCAAGTGAGTCTCCTGTAAGTAAGCACGTAGGTGTCTTGAGTTTTCATCCCTTCTTTTAACCCTGTGTCTTTTGTTTGCAGCAATCAGAGCCTGACCTTTTATTCTGAGGATTCAGAACTGTGCCCTTATTGCACTTAAAAATTTTTTTTTGTTATCACTGTTCTACAATCACGTGAAGTACATTATGTTTACTATGCTCCCCCTTCAACAATTCCCCCCACAAAAAATCTTACTGTCGCTCTCCATTAGCGTAGATGGATGCTGTAGACCCCTTCAACATATACACCCCCACAGACAGCATTACAGTTGCTGTCCATCAGCGAGTAGTAAGATGCTATATAATCTCTACTAGTCTTCTCTGTGTTGTACAGCACTCCCCATGCCCCCTCCGACCCCATGCAATATACGTGCTAATCCTAATGCCCCCATTCTTTCTCCCCACACTTATCCCTCCCTTCAGACATACCCTGCCCAGACCTTTTCCCTTTGGTAACTTTTAGTCAACTCTCGGGTTCTGTGAGTCTGCTGCTGTTATTTTCTTCAGTTTTTCTTTGTTGTTATACTCTACACATGAGTGAAATCATTTGGTACTTGTCTTTCTCCACCTGGCCCATTTCTCTGAACATTCTACCATCTAGCTCCATCCACGTCATTGCAAATGGTAGGATTTGTTTTCTTCTTATGGCTGCTTACTGCACTTTGTAAACTGGATTTCATTCTTCCTTTTTGTTTGTAGTTTAGCTACGTGCTTTCACCATTCATCACCTGGTTATGAGCAATAGCTTTGTGTCAATCGATATGTATCTGTATCTATCTATCTATCGCTCTGTCTGTATATCTACCTAATTTCTATATAACAATCTATCTATCTCTCTATCTATCCTTCTCTGTATTTATCTATCCATCTATCTAGCTTCCTATCATATATCTATCATGTGTATCATCTATCAATCTATCATCTGTCATCTATATATATGTCTATCTATGAATCAATCATCTTTCTGTCTGCCCATCATCCTTATGTACAGAATAGTTAACAACATCACCTATGTCACTTCCCTACATTATGCTTCCAAAAACATTGCAATGTCACTAGGCCGTAGGGAGATCACTGGGCTCCCTGAGACACTTGCAGATTGAGACAGCTGCGTGTGCTTAGAAAACCAGTAAATGTTGTTGCAGTGACTTGAACCCCTATCTCTGTCCTCTGTCCTCTTTTACCTCCTTCTCGCTTGCTAACTGTATTTAGCCACATTCATTGACTAAGTGCTCACTGAAGACCACAAGTATCCTTCCTCTGGGCCTGTTGTAGACAGAAAAGTATACTTGATATTTTACTAACCACCATGTTTGAGGGACATCGGCGTGATCACCACTGGTAGGTGGAGGGACAAATAAAAAGGAACACCTATTTCTAGACAGGATCATTTGGTAGCAAAGTGTGTGTTGTGGAGAGACGTGTTTGTTTGAGTGTCCAAACTTCCCTCTTTATGTGGTTATTACTTCTTTACAATCGTGAATATCATAAAACCCACTGATTTAAAAAGCCCAGACGCATATTTTTACAGCAATTCATTTGTTGAGGTGAGAAAAAATGTGAAGGACATTGCAGTACCACTAAATCTATACATGGGCACTGTTGAAACCAAAGAAAAAGAATTCACGGTGGCTAGATAGGACTATTTTCTAGTGACTGTCTCTGGGAACTCAAACAGAATCCATTTGTTTCTTTGTTTCTCAGATTCACTTGTATAGGATACCTGTCCACGCCCATTCAGCTTGTAGTTTGTCTGTGCCTTTGGATCTCAAGTGAGTCTCCAGTAAGGGAGCACGTAGGTGGTCTTGAGTTTTCATTAGTACTTCTAAACCTGTGTCTTTTGATTTTAGCACTCAAAGCCTGTACTTTTATTCTGATATTTGAGAGCCTTGCTCTTACTGCAATTTGAAATTTTTTTTGTTCTCATTAATATACAATCACATGCAGAACATTGTTTACTAGTCTACCCCCTTCACCAAGTCCCCACCAAATCCCAGTTACAGTCGCTGTCTGTCAGCATGTACTAAGATGCTGTGGAATCACTACTTGTCTACTCTGCGTTGTACAGCCCTACCCATGAAAACCCACCCTACACATTATACATGCTAATCCTAATGCCCCCATTCTTTTCCCCCGCCCTTATTACTCCCTTCCCAGAAACCCTACCCATTCCCTTTCTCTTTGTTAACTGTTAGTCCACTCTCGTTTTCTGTGAGTCTGCTGCTGTTTTTTCCTTCAGTTTTTCTTTGTTATCATACTCCACACATGAGTGAAATCATTTGGTACATGTATTTCTCCGCCTGGCCTATTTGACTGAGCAAAATACCCTCTAGCTCCATACACGTTATTGCAAAAGATGGGATTGTTTTCTTCTTATGGCTGCTTACTGCACTTTTTAAATTGGATTTCATACTTCTTTCTTATTTGTAGTTTCACTATGTGCTTTCCCCATTGCTCTCCTGGTTATGAGCAGTAGCTTTGTGTTAATCGATATGTACCAATATCTATTTATCTGTCTATCTATCTATCAATCAATCAGTCATCTTTTTGTCTGCCCATCTGTCCTTGTGTACAAAACAGTTAACCATATAGCCTGTATCACTTTCCTACATAATGCTTCCAAAAATCCTGCAAGGTATCTAGGCTGTAGGGAGAGAACTGGGTTCACCGAGACACCTGCAGGTCGAGTCGACCGCGTGTACCTACAAAACAGGAAATGGTTGTGCAGAGACTTGAACCCTTGTCTCTATCCTCTGTCCTCTTTCATCTCCTTCTAACTTGCTGTCTGTATTTAGCCACATTCTTTGACTAAGTGATTCCTGAGGACCACAAGTATCCTTCCTCTGGGCCTGTTTTCGACAGAAAAGTAAACTTGTTGCTTTGCTCACCACCATGTTTGAAGGGCATCGGCGTGATCAACGCTGATAGGACGGAGGGTCAAATAAAAAGGAAAACCAATTTCTAGACAGGAGCAGTTGGGAGCTAAGAGTATATTGTGGATTGACGTATTTATTTGAGTGTCCATACTTCCCTCTTTAGGTGGTTATTACACCTTCACATTCGTGAACATCATAAAGCCCACTGATATAAAGGCCCAGATGCTTATTATTACAGCAACTCAGTTGTTGAGGTGAGAGAAAATTAGAAGTCTTTTGCTGCACCATTAAATCTATGGCTGGGAACTGCTGAAACCAAACAAAAATAATTCACGGTGGCCAGATAGGGCTATTTTCTACTGACTGTCGCTGGGGACTCAAACAGAATCTGTTTGTTTGATTGTTTGTTTTTCAGTTTCACTCTTGTAGGGTACTTGTCCACACACCTTCGGCTTGTAGTTTGTCTGTGTCCTTGGATCTCAAGTGAGTCTCCTGTAAGTAAGCACGTAGGTGTCTTGAGTTTTCATCCCTTCTTTTAACCCTGTGTCTTTTGTTTTCAGCACTCAGATTCTGACCTTTTATTCTGATGATTCAGAGCTGTGCACTTATTGCACTTAAAAAATTTTTTTAATCATTAATCTACAATCACGTGAAGAACATTATGTTTACTATACTCCCCCCTTCACCAAGTCCCCCCATAAAACCTCTTCAGTCGCTGTCCATCAGCGTATTTGGATGCTCTAGACCCCTTCACCATGTACCCCCCAACAGACCCCGTTACAGTCGCTGTCCATCAGCGAGTAGTAAGATGCTATATGATCTCTACTAGTCTTCTCTGTGTTGTACAGTACTCCCCATGCACACCGACACCACGCATTATACATGCTAATCCTAATGCCCCCATTCTTTCTCCCCACACTTATCCCACCCTTCAGTACCACCCTGCCCAGTCCTTTTCCCTTTGGTAACTTTTAGTCAACTCTCGGGTTCTGTGAGTCTGCTGCTATTTTTTTCCTTCAGTTTTTCTTTGCTGTTATACTCCACACATGAGTGAAATCACTTGGAACTTGTCTTTCTCCGCCTGGCCTATTTCTCCATCTCCATCCACGTCATTGCAAACGGTAGGATTTGTTTACTTCTTAAGGCTGCTAACCGCACTTTTTAAACTGGATTTCATTCTTCCTTTTTGACTGTAGTTTACCTATGTGCTTTCACCATTCTTCTACTGGTTATGAGCAATAGCTTTGTATCAATCGATGTGTATCTGTATCTTCTATCTAACGGTCTGTCTGTCTATCTATGTATCTATCTATCTATGTATCTATGTATCTATCTATCTATCTTCGTATCATCTATCTATGATGTATATCATCTATCAATCTATGTCCCTATCTCTCTATCTTTCATCTGTCATCTGTCTACCTCTCTGTCTATGAATCAATCATCTTTTTGTCTGCACAGCTATCCTTATCTACAGAACAGTTAACAACATAGCCTATGTCACTTCCCTACATTATGCTCCCAAAAATCTTGTAAGGTAACTAGGCCGTAAGGAGAGCACTGGGTTCACCGAGACACTTGCAGGTCGAGTCAGCCGCGTGTGCTTAGAAAACCAGTAAATGGTGATGCAGGGACTTGAACACGTATCTCTGTCCTCTGTCATCTTTTACATCCTTCTCGCTTGCTCACTGTATTTAGCCACATTCATGGACTAAGTGCTCACTGAAGACTTCAAGTATCCTTCATCTGGGCCTGTTGTCGACAGAAAAGTGTACTTGGTTCTTTGCACACCACCATGTTTGAGGGACAGCGGCGTGATCACTGCTGTTAGATGGAGGAACAAATATAAAGGAACACCTATTTCGAGACAGGAGCAGTTGGGAACAAAGAATGTGTTGTGGAGTGAAGTGTTTATTTGAGGGTCCAAACTTCTGTCTTTAGGTGGTTATTACATCTTCACATTCGTGAACATCATAAAGCCCACTGATTTCAAAAGCCCAGGTTCTTATTATCACAGCAAATCAGTTTTTGAGGTGAAAGAAAATGAGAAGTACGTTGCTGCACCACTAAAACTATGCCTGGGCCTTGCTGAAACCAAACAAAAAGAATTCACGGTGGCTAGATAGGGCTATTTCCTACTGACTCTCCTGGGGTCTCAAACAGAATCCATTTGTTTGTTTGTTTCTCAGTTTCACTTGTGTAGGTTACCTGTCCCCACACCTTCAGCTTGTAGTTTGTCTCTGTGCTTGGATCTCAAGTGAGTCTCCTGTAAGTAAGCACGTAGGTGTCTTGAGTTTTCATCCCTTCTTTTAACCCTGTGTCTTTTGTTTGCAGCAATCAGAGCCTGACCTTTTATTCTGAGGATTCAGAACTGTGCCCTTATTGCACTTAAAAATTTTTTTTTGTTATCACTGTTCTACAATCACGTGAAGTACATTATGTTTACTATGCTCCCCCTTCAACAATTCCCCCCACAAAAAATCTTACTGTCGCTCTCCATTAGCGTAGATGGATGCTGTAGACCCCTTCAACATATACACCCCCACAGACAGCATTACAGTTGCTGTCCATCAGCGAGTAGTAAGATGCTATATAATCTCTACTAGTCTTCTCTGTGTTGTACAGCACTCCCCATGCCCCCTCCGACCCCATGCAATATACGTGCTAATCCTAATGCCCCCATTCTTTCTCCCCACACTTATCCCTCCCTTCAGACATACCCTGCCCAGTCCTTTTCCCTTTGGTAACTTTTAGTCAACTCTCGGGTTCTGTGAGTCTGCTGCTGTTATTTTCTTCAGTTTTTCTTTGTTGTTATACTCTACACATGAGTGAAATCATTTGGTACTTGTCTTTCTCCACCTGGCCCATTTCTCTGAACATTCTACCATCTAGCTCCATCCACGTCATTGCAAATGGTAGGATTTGTTTTCTTCTTATGGCTGCTTACTGCACTTTGTAAACTGGATTTCATTCTTCCTTTTTGTTTGTAGTTTAGCTACGTGCTTTCACCATTCATCACCTGGTTATGAGCAATAGCTTTGTGTCAATCGATATGTATCTGTATCTATCTATCTATCGCTCTGTCTGTATATCTACCTAATTTCTATATAACAATCTATCTCTCTATCTATACTTCTCTGTATTTATCTATCCATCTATCTAGCTTCCTATCATATATCTATCATGTGTATCATCTATCAATCTATCATCTGTCATCTATATATATGTCTATCTATGAATCAATCATCTTTCTGTCTGCCCATCATCCTTATGTACAGAATAGTTAACAACATCACCTATGTCACTTCCCTACATTATGCTTCCAAAAACATTGCAATGTCACTAGGCCATAGGGAGATCACTGGGCTCCCTGAGACACTTGCAGATTGAGACAGCTGCGTGTGCTTAGAAAACCAGTAAATGTTGTTGCAGTGACTTGAACCCCTATCTCTGTCCTCTGTCCTCTTTTACCTCCTTCTCGCTTGCTAACTGTATTTAGCCACATTCATTGACTAAGTGCTCACTGAAGACCACAAGTATCCTTCCTCTGGGCCTGTTGTAGACAGAAAAGTATACTTGATATTTTACTAACCACCATGTTTGAGGGACATCGGCGTGATCACCACTGGTAGGTGGAGGGACAAATAAAAAGGAACACCTATTTCTAGACAGGATCATTTGGTAGCAAAGTGTGTGTTGTGGAGAGACGTGTTTGTTTGAGTGTCCAAACTTCCCTCTTTATGTGGTTATTACTTCTTTACAATCGTGAATATCATAAAACCCACTGATTTAAAAAGCCCAGACGCATATTTTTACAGCAATTCATTTGTTGAGGTGAGAAAAAATGTGAAGGACATTGCAGTACCACTAAATCTATACATGGGCACTGTTGAAACCAAAGAAAAAGAATTCACGGTGGCTAGATAGGACTATTTTCTAGTGACTGTCTCTGGGAACTCAAACAGAATCCATTTGTTTCTTTGTTTCTCAGATTCACTTGTATAGGATACCTGTCCACGCCCATTCAGCTTGTAGTTTGTCTGTGCCTTTGGATCTCAAGTGAGTCTCCAGTAAGGGAGCACGTAGGTGGTCTTGAGTTTTCATTAGTACTTCTAAACCTGTGTCTTTTGATTTTAGCACTCAAAGCCTGTACTTTTATTCTGATATTTGAGAGCCTTGCTCTTACTGCAATTTGAAATTTTTTTTGTTCTCATTAATATACAATCACATGCAGAACATTGTTTACTAGTCTACCCCCTTCACCAAGTCCCCACCAAATCCCAGTTACAGTCGCTGTCTGTCAGCATGTACTAAGATGCTGTGGAATCACTACTTGTCTACTCTGCGTTGTACAGCCCTACCCATGAAAACCCACCCTACACATTATACATGCTAATCCTAATGCCCCCATTCTTTTCCCCCGCCCTTATTACTCCCTTCCCAGAAACCCTACCCATTCCCTTTCTCTTTGTTAACTGTTAGTCCACTCTCGTTTTCTGTGAGTCTGCTGCTGTTTTTTCCTTCAGTTTTTCTTTGTTATCATACTCCACACATGAGTGAAATCATTTGGTACATGTATTTCTCCGCCTGGCCTATTTGACTGAGCAAAATACCCTCTAGCTCCATACACGTTATTGCAAAAGATGGGATTGTTTTCTTCTTATGGCTGCTTACTGCACTTTTTAAATTGGATTTCATACTTCTTTCTTATTTGTAGTTTCACTATGTGCTTTCCCCATTGCTCTCCTGGTTATGAGCAGTAGCTTTGTGTTAATCGATATGTACCAATATCTATTTATCTGTCTATCTATCTATCAATCAATCAGTCATCTTTTTGTCTGCCCATCTGTCCTTGTGTACAAAACAGTTAACCATATAGCCTGTATCACTTTCCTACATAATGCTTCCAAAAATCCTGCAAGGTATCTAGGCTGTAGGGAGAGAACTGGGTTCACCGAGACACCTGCAGGTCGAGTCGACCGCGTGTACCTACAAAACAGGAAATGGTTGTGCAGAGACTTGAACCCTTGTCTCTATCCTCTGTCCTCTTTCATCTCCTTCTAACTTGCTGTCTGTATTTAGCCACATTCTTTGACTAAGTGATTCCTGAGGACCACAAGTATCCTTCCTCTGGGCCTGTTTTCGACAGAAAAGTAAACTTGTTGCTTTGCTCACCACCATGTTTGAAGGGCATCGGCGTGATCAACGCTGATAGGACGGAGGGTCAAATAAAAAGGAAAACCAATTTCTAGACAGGAGCAGTTGGGAGCTAAGAGTATATTGTGGATTGACGTATTTATTTGAGTGTCCATACTTCCCTCTTTAGGTGGTTATTACACCTTCACATTCGTGAACATCATAAAGCCCACTGATATAAAGGCCCAGATGCTTATTATTACAGCAACTCAGTTGTTGAGGTGAGAGAAAATTAGAAGTCTTTTGCTGCACCATTAAATCTATGGCTGGGAACTGCTGAAACCAAACAAAAATAATTCACGGTGGCCAGATAGGGCTATTTTCTACTGACTGTCGCTGGGGACTCAAACAGAATCTGTTTGTTTGATTGTTTGTTTTTCAGTTTCACTCTTGTAGGGTACTTGTCCACACACCTTCGGCTTGTAGTTTGTCTGTGTCCTTGGATCTCAAGTGAGTCTCCTGTAAGTAAGCACGTAGGTGTCTTGAGTTTTCATCCCTTCTTTTAACCCTGTGTCTTTTGTTTTCAGCACTCAGATTCTGACCTTTTATTCTGATGATTCAGAGCTGTGCACTTATTGCACTTAAAAAATTTTTTTAATCATTAATCTACAATCACGTGAAGAACATTATGTTTACTATACTCCCCCCTTCACCAAGTCCCCCCATAAAACCTCTTCAGTCGCTGTCCATCAGCGTATTTGGATGCTCTAGACCCCTTCACCATGTACCCCCCAACAGACCCCGTTACAGTCGCTGTCCATCAGCGAGTAGTAAGATGCTATATGATCTCTACTAGTCTTCTCTGTGTTGTACAGTACTCCCCATGCACACCGACACCACGCATTATACATGCTAATCCTAATGCCCCCATTCTTTCTCCCCACACTTATCCCACCCTTCAGTACCACCCTGCCCAGTCCTTTTCCCTTTGGTAACTTTTAGTCAACTCTCGGGTTCTGTGAGTCTGCTGCTATTTTTTTCCTTCAGTTTTTCTTTGCTGTTATACTCCACACATGAGTGAAATCACTTGGAACTTGTCTTTCTCCGCCTGGCCTATTTCTCCATCTCCATCCACGTCATTGCAAACGGTAGGATTTGTTTACTTCTTAAGGCTGCTAACCGCACTTTTTAAACTGGATTTCATTCTTCCTTTTTGTCTGTAGTTTACCTATGTGCTTTCACCATTCTTCTACTGGTTATGAGCAATAGCTTTGTATCAATCGATGTGTATCTGTATCTTCTATCTAACGGTCTGTCTGTCTATCTATGTATCTATCTATCTATGTATCTATGTATCTATCTATCTATCTTCGTATCATCTATCTATGATGTATATCATCTATCAATCTATGTCCCTATCTCTCTATCTTTCATCTGTCATCTGTCTACCTCTCTGTCTATGAATCAATCATCTTTTTGTCTGCACAGCTATCCTTATCTACAGAACAGTTAACAACATAGCCTATGTCACTTCCCTACATTATGCTCCCAAAAATCTTGTAAGGTAACTAGGCCGTAAGGAGAGCACTGGGTTCACCGAGACACTTGCAGGTCGAGTCAGCCGCGTGTGCTTAGAAAACCAGTAAATGGTGATGCAGGGACTTGAACACGTATCTCTGTCCTCTGTCATCTTTTACATCCTTCTCGCTTGCTCACTGTATTTAGCCACATTCATGGACTAAGTGCTCACTGAAGACTTCAAGTATCCTTCATCTGGGCCTGTTGTCGACAGAAAAGTGTACTTGGTTCTTTGCACACCACCATGTTTGAGGGACAGCGGCGTGATCACTGCTGTTAGATGGAGGAACAAATATAAAGGAACACCTATTTCAAGACAGGAGCAGTTGGGAACAAAGAATGTGTTGTGGAGTGAAGTGTTTATTTGAGGGTCCAAACTTCTGTCTTTAGGTGGTTATTACATCTTCACATTCGTGAACATCATAAAGCCCACTGATTTCAAAAGCCCAGGTTCTTATTATCACAGCAAATCAGTTTTTGAGGTGAAAGAAAATGAGAAGTACGTTGCTGCACCACTAAAACTATGCCTGGGCCTTGCTGAAACCAAACAAAAAGAATTCACGGTGGCTAGATAGGGCTATTTCCTACTGACTCTCCTGGGGTCTCAAACAGAATCCATTTGTTTGTTTGTTTCTCAGTTTCACTTGTGTAGGTTACCTGTCCCCACACCTTCAGCTTGTAGTTTGTCTCTGTGCTTGGATCTCAAGTGAGTCTCCTGTAAGTAAGCACGTAGGTGTCTTGAGTTTTCATCCCTTCTTTTAACCCTGTGTCTTTTGTTTGCAGCAATCAGAGCCTGACCTTTTATTCTGAGGATTCAGAACTGTGCCCTTATTGCACTTAAAAATTTTTTTTTGTTATCACTGTTCTACAATCACGTGAAGTACATTATGTTTACTATGCTCCCCCTTCAACAATTCCCCCCACAAAAAATCTTACTGTCGCTCTCCATTAGCGTAGATGGATGCTGTAGACCCCTTCAACATATACACCCCCACAGACAGCATTACAGTTGCTGTCCATCAGCGAGTAGTAAGATGCTATATAATCTCTACTAGTCTTCTCTGTGTTGTACAGCACTCCCCATGCCCCCTCCGACCCCATGCAATATACGTGCTAATCCTAATGCCCCCATTCTTTCTCCCCACACTTATCCCTCCCTTCAGACATACCCTGCCCAGTCCTTTTCCCTTTGGTAACTTTTAGTCAACTCTCGGGTTCTGTGAGTCTGCTGCTGTTATTTTCTTCAGTTTTTCTTTGTTGTTATACTCTACACATGAGTGAAATCATTTGGTACTTGTCTTTCTCCACCTGGCCCATTTCTCTGAACATTCTACCATCTAGCTCCATCCACGTCATTGCAAATGGTAGGATTTGTTTTCTTCTTATGGCTGCTTACTGCACTTTGTAAACTGGATTTCATTCTTCCTTTTTGTTTGTAGTTTAGCTACGTGCTTTCACCATTCATCACCTGGTTATGAGCAATAGCTTTGTGTCAATCGATATGTATCTGTATCTATCTATCTATCGCTCTGTCTGTATATCTACCTAATTTCTATATAACAATCTATCTCTCTATCTATACTTCTCTGTATTTATCTATCCATCTATCTAGCTTCCTATCATATATCTATCATGTGTATCATCTATCAATCTATCATCTGTCATCTATATATATGTCTATCTATGAATCAATCATCTTTCTGTCTGCCCATCATCCTTATGTACAGAATAGTTAACAACATCACCTATGTCACTTCCCTACATTATGCTTCCAAAAACATTGCAATGTCACTAGGCCATAGGGAGATCACTGGGCTCCCTGAGACACTTGCAGATTGAGACAGCTGCGTGTGCTTAGAAAACCAGTAAATGTTGTTGCAGTGACTTGAACCCGTATCTCTGTCCTCTGTCCTCTTTTACCTCCTTCTCGCTTGCTAACTGTATTTAGCCACATTCATTGACTAAGTGCTCACTGAAGACCACAAGTATCCTTCCTCTGGGCCTGTTGTAGACAGAAAAGTATACTTGATATTTTACTAACCACCATGTTTGAGGGACATCGGCGTGATCACCACTGGTAGGTGGAGGGACAAATAAAAAGGAACACCTATTTCTAGACAGGATCATTTGGTAGCAAAGTGTGTGTTGTGGAGAGACGTGTTTGTTTGAGTGTCCAAACTTCCCTCTTTATGTGGTTATTACTTCTTTACAATCGTGAATATCATAAAACCCACTGATTTAAAAAGCCCAGACGCATATTTTTACAGCAATTCATTTGTTGAGGTGAGAAAAAATGTGAAGGACATTGCAGTACCACTAAATCTATACATGGGCACTGTTGAAACCAAAGAAAAAGAATTCACGGTGGCTAGATAGGACTATTTTCTAGTGACTGTCTCTGGGAACTCAAACAGAATCCATTTGTTTCTTTGTTTCTCAGATTCACTTGTATAGGATACCTGTCCACGCCCATTCAGCTTGTAGTTTGTCTGTGCCTTTGGATCTCAAGTGAGTCTCCAGTAAGGGAGCACGTAGGTGGTCTTGAGTTTTCATTAGTACTTCTAAACCTGTGTCTTTTGATTTTAGCACTCAAAGCCTGTACTTTTATTCTGATATTTGAGAGCCTTGCTCTTACTGCAATTTGAAATTTTTTTTGTTCTCATTAATATACAATCACATGCAGAACATTGTTTACTAGTCTACCCCCTTCAACAAGTCCCCACCAAATCCCAGTTACAGTCGCTGTCTGTCAGCATGTACTAAGATGCTGTGGAATCACTACTTGTCTACTCTGCGTTGTACAGCCCTACCCATGAAAACCCACCCTACACATTATACATGCTAATCCTAATGCCCCCATTCTTTTCCCCCGCCCTTATTACTCCCTTCCCAGAAACCCTACCCATTCCCTTTCTCTTTGTTAACTGTTAGTCCACTCTCGTTTTCTGTGAGTCTGCTGCTGTTTTTTCCTTCAGTTTTTCTTTGTTATCATACTCCACACATGAGTGAAATCATTTGGTACATGTATTTCTCCGCCTGGCCTATTTGACTGAGCAAAATACCCTCTAGCTCCATACACGTTATTGCAAAAGATGGGATTGTTTTCTTCTTATGGCTGCTTACTGCACTTTTTAAATTGGATTTCATACTTCTTTCTTATTTGTAGTTTCACTATGTGCTTTCCCCATTGCTCTCCTGGTTATGAGCAGTAGCTTTGTGTTAATCGATATGTACCAATATCTATTTATCTGTCTATCTATCTATCAATCAATCAGTCATCTTTTTGTCTGCCCATCTGTCCTTGTGTACAAAACAGTTAACCATATAGCCTGTATCACTTTCCTACATAATGCTTCCAAAAATCCTGCAAGGTATCTAGGCTGTAGGGAGAGAACTGGGTTCACCGAGACACCTGCAGGTCGAGTCGACCGCGTGTACCTACAAAACAGGAAATGGTTGTGCAGAGACTTGAACCCTTGTCTCTATCCTCTGTCCTCTTTCATCTCCTTCTAACTTGCTGTCTGTATTTAGCCACATTCTTTGACTAAGTGATTCCTGAGGACCACAAGTATCCTTCCTCTGGGCCTGTTTTCGACAGAAAAGTAAACTTGTTGCTTTGCTCACCACCATGTTTGAAGGGCATCGGCGTGATCAACGCTGATAGGACGGAGGGTCAAATAAAAAGGAAAACCAATTTCTAGACAGGAGCAGTTGGGAGCTAAGAGTATATTGTGGATTGACGTATTTATTTGAGTGTCCATACTTCCCTCTTTAGGTGGTTATTACACCTTCACATTCGTGAACATCATAAAGCCCACTGATATAAAGGCCCAGATGCTTATTATTACAGCAACTCAGTTGTTGAGGTGAGAGAAAATTAGAAGTCTTTTGCTGCACCATTAAATCTATGGCTGGGAACTGCTGAAACCAAACAAAAATAATTCACGGTGGCCAGATAGGGCTATTTTCTACTGACTGTCGCTGGGGACTCAAACAGAATCTGTTTGTTTGATTGTTTGTTTTTCAGTTTCACTCTTGTAGGGTACTTGTCCACACACCTTCGGCTTGTAGTTTGTCTGTGTCCTTGGATCTCAAGTGAGTCTCCTGTAAGTAAGCACGTAGGTGTCTTGAGTTTTCATCCCTTCTTTTAACCCTGTGTCTTTTGTTTGCAGCACTCAGATTCTGACCTTTTATTCTGATGATTCAGAGCTGTGCACTTATTGCACTTAAAAAATTTTTTTTATCATTAATCTACGATCACGTGAAGAACATTATGTTTACTATACTCCCCCCTTCACCAAGTCCCCCCATAAAACCTCTTCAGTCGCTGTCCATCAGCGTATTTGGATGCTCTAGACCCCTTCACCATGTACCCCCCAACAGACCCCGTTACAGTCGCTGTCCATCAGCGAGTAGTAAGATGCTATATGATCTCTACTAGTCTTCTCTGTGTTGTACAGTACTCCCCATGCACACCGACACCACGCATTATACATGCTAATCCTAATGCCCCCATTCTTTCTCCCCACACTTATCCCACCCTTCAGTACCACCCTGCCCAGTCCTTTTCCCTTTGGTAACTTTTAGTCAACTCTCGGGTTCTGTGAGTCTGCTGCTATTTTTTTCCTTCAGTTTTTCTTTGCTGTTATACTCCACACATGAGTGAAATCACTTGGAACTTGTCTTTCTCCGCCTGGCCTATTTCTCCATCTCCATCCACGTCATTGCAAACGGTAGGATTTGTTTACTTCTTAAGGCTGCTAACCGCACTTTTTAAACTGGATTTCATTCTTCCTTTTTGACTGTAGTTTACCTATGTGCTTTCACCATTCTTCTACTGGTTATGAGCAATAGCTTTGTATCAATCGATGTGTATCTGTATCTTCTATCTAACGGTCTGTCTGTCTATCTATGTATCTATCTATCTATGTATCTATGTATCTATCTATCTATCTTCGTATCATCTATCTATGATGTATATCATCTATCAATCTATGTCCCTATCTCTCTATCTTTCATCTGTCATCTGTCTACCTATCTGTCTATGAATCAATCATCTTTTTGTCTGCACAGCTATCCTTATCTACAGAACAGTTAACAACATAGCCTATGTCACTTCCCTACATTATGCTCCCAAAAATCTTGTAAGGTAACTAGGCCGTAAGGAGAGCACTGGGTTCACCGAGACACTTGCAGGTCGAGTCAGCCGCGTGTGCTTAGAAAACCAGTAAATGGTGATGCAGGGACTTGAACACGTATCTCTGTCCTCTGTCATCTTTTACATCCTTCTCGCTTGCTCACTGTATTTAGCCACATTCATGGACTAAGTGCTCACTGAAGACTTCAAGTATCCTTCATCTGGGCCTGTTGTCGACAGAAAAGTGTACTTGGTTCTTTGCACACCACCATGTTTGAGGGACAGCGGCGTGATCACTGCTGTTAGATGGAGGAACAAATATAAAGGAACACCTATTTCGAGACAGGAGCAGTTGGGAACAAAGAATGTGTTGTGGAGTGAAGTGTTTATTTGAGGGTCCAAACTTCTGTCTTTAGGTGGTTATTACATCTTCACATTCGTGAACATCATAAAGCCCACTGATTTCAAAAGCCCAGGTTCTTATTATCACAGCAAATCAGTTTTTGAGGTGAAAGAAAATGAGAAGTACGTTGCTGCACCACTAAAACTATGCCTGGGCCTTGCTGAAACCAAACAAAAAGAATTCACGGTGGCTAGATAGGGCTATTTCCTACTGACTCTCCTGGGGTCTCAAACAGAATCCATTTGTTTGTTTGTTTCTCAGTTTCACTTGTGTAGGTTACCTGTCCCCACACCTTCAGCTTGTAGTTTGTCTCTGTGCTTGGATCTCAAGTGAGTCTCCTGTAAGTAAGCACGTAGGTGTCTTGAGTTTTCATCCCTTCTTTTAACCCTGTGTCTTTTGTTTGCAGCAATCAGAGCCTGACCTTTTATTCTGAGGATTCAGAACTGTGCCCTTATTGCACTTAAAAATTTTTTTTTGTTATCACTGTTCTACAATCACGTGAAGTACATTATGTTTACTATGCTCCCCCTTCAACAATTCCCCCCACAAAAAATCTTACTGTCGCTCTCCATTAGCGTAGATGGATGCTGTAGACCCCTTCAACATATACACCCCCACAGACAGCATTACAGTTGCTGTCCATCAGCGAGTAGTAAGATGCTATATAATCTCTACTAGTCTTCTCTGTGTTGTACAGCACTCCCCATGCCCCCTCCGACCCCATGCAATATACGTGCTAATCCTAATGCCCCCATTCTTTCTCCCCACACTTATCCCTCCCTTCAGACATACCCTGCCCAGTCCTTTTCCCTTTGGTAACTTTTAGTCAACTCTCGGGTTCTGTGAGTCTGCTGCTGTTATTTTCTTCAGTTTTTCTTTGTTGTTATACTCTACACATGAGTGAAATCATTTGGTACTTGTCTTTCTCCACCTGGCCCATTTCTCTGAACATTCTACCATCTAGCTCCATCCACGTCATTGCAAATGGTAGGATTTGTTTTCTTCTTATGGCTGCTTACTGCACTTTGTAAACTGGATTTCATTCTTCCTTTTTGTTTGTAGTTTAGCTACGTGCTTTCACCATTCATCACCTGGTTATGAGCAATAGCTTTGTGTCAATCGATATGTATCTGTATCTATCTATCTATCGCTCTGTCTGTATATCTACCTAATTTCTATATAACAATCTATCTATCTCTCTATCTATCCTTCTCTGTATTTATCTATCCATCTATCTAGCTTCCTATCATATATCTATCATGTGTATCATCTATCAATCTATCATCTGTCATCTATATATATGTCTATCTATGAATCAATCATCTTTCTGTCTGCCCATCATCCTTATGTACAGAATAGTTAACAACATCACCTATGTCACTTCCCTACATTATGCTTCCAAAAACATTGCAATGTCACTAGGCCGTAGGGAGATCACTGGGCTCCCTGAGACACTTGCAGATTGAGACAGCTGCGTGTGCTTAGAAAACCAGTAAATGTTGTTGCAGTGACTTGAACCCCTATCTCTGTCCTCTGTCCTCTTTTACCTCCTTCTCGCTTGCTAACTGTATTTAGCCACATTCATTGACTAAGTGCTCACTGAAGACCACAAGTATCCTTCCTCTGGGCCTGTTGTAGACAGAAAAGTATACTTGATATTTTACTAACCACCATGTTTGAGGGACATCG
>NW_026644820.1:0-87833 GCF_030020395.1 Manis pentadactyla
CAATTCTCACAAACCACATTTAACCGTGTACACACCCCACACTCAACGAGGCACACCACACAAGCAAAACCACATACAGATAGCACATCTCACCTCACACCCATAACAACCAATCACACACACAACCTCTCAAACACAGCCAAACACGTACCACAATCACACACGCAAAACACACACAACACATACAAAACCACACGCAAAACACACAACCAACAATTAACGCACGTAGCACACACTGCACACACTACACACCCCACACACAACGCACACAGACACCCCACACGCGGGCACCACTACACGATGCACACACACACACAGAACTCAAAAGGTAACAACACAACTGTCACAGGGCACACAACAGACGCTACAGAGCACATGTTTCTCATAAAACACACAAATCACATTTGCGAGAGTACATGCAGCACACACAATGGGGCACACTAAACAAGCACAACCACCCACGGACAACATATCTCACATCACAAACATAACAACCACACACACTCAACCACTCAAACACAACCACACACAAATCACAATCACACACGCAAAAAACACACACAACACTCACAAAGCCATAGGCCAAACACACATAACCAACAGAGAAGACAAACAGCACACATTTCACCCACTACACGCTACACGCACAACCACGCACAGGGACAACACACATACATCCTCACACAGGAGCACAACGCAGAACACACACACAGCACAGGAACATGCTACACAATAGTCAGAGCACACACACCACTCCCTTCAAGGCGCAAAGCTGCTCACAATGCACACGAAAATCATTGCACAGACTACGTACTGCACACACCAAGAGACATACTAAACAAGCACAACCACACACGGTCAACACATCTCACATCATGTGCATAACTCACAGAGCCAGACACACACACAACCTCTCTAACAGATCGCACAAGTCACAATCACGCGCACAAAACCGACACAACACATACAAATCCACACACAGCTGACGAAAACACATGCAACGCACATATGATGCGCCACACGCAACACACGCAACCGCAAGCATACAGTACAGAGCACACGCAGACATCACGAACCAAAACCCACAAACACACACAGAACAAACACATGCACACAACACGTGCGACACAAGGCTAAATCAACATCACACACAACACTCAAATCACACAGACCAGCCAACATCTACCCAGTACGTGACACACAGAAGGCATATAGACAGCGCTCACACACAACCCAGAACACTGTACATAACACAACAGACCAAAGAAAGATCAGACACATTTCACACTACACAATAGACTGGAAGCCACACACCAAACACAAAACGTGTACAACGGTCAACAGATGAACCTATACCACACATATGGCATATAAAATAGACACAACACGGACAACACACAACAACACACAGGAAAGAAGCGAGACCCACAGACCATAGATAACACAACGCAAAACACACAAGAACACAGCACACACAGCGGACCAGAACAGAGAATACACACAGAATCACAAGAAAACACCACAAATCACTCACTGCCGAATACCAAAATCACATAGAGCACACCACACGCACAACAAACCCAAAAAACACAAAAAGAGATCAGGTGCTTAGCCTTCTACTGCCATGTTAACTAAGTTTTCTGTATCACATAGGAGCAAGTTGCATGTAAGGGGAAACTAGCATCGTATTCGCTCAGGGAAGGTCTCCTCAGTGCACGGTGGACTGTTTCTCCAGCAGAGTCTGGCATAAGGCTCTCCTGCAGCAGTTCCTGACACTTTACGACAAAGGCATCTTCAGGGCTATGCTTTTACTCACCAGGACACTCCGGTTCTGTGCGTCCTCTTTGTAGCACCCCCAGGAAACAAGGATCTCCCGGATGATTCCAAACCTGTGGAGAAAACAGACAAGCACGAAAGGCTTTCTTCAGTGTGCTTGAATGCAGAGGTCTAAGGACTGCCCTTAAGCATTTCGCTTTAGAAACATGGCAAAGGATTCTTTCTCCCTGCAGATCACAAAGAGAGAGCCGTGCTGCACATGGTTTGTTCAGGCTGATAAAGGTCTGGCCCGGAGAAGAGCTTTGTTCTGATGAAAAGATGATCAGCTGAAGGAGCCCCAACAGCATCTTCCCTTAAACCTAGTTGCAAGTCCTATTCACAGCACACGAATCTCTTGGAAGTAAGGTGCATTCAGAGAGGACACCATGCCCACCTACGTTTGGCCATTCCACTCTGTGTGAGTTAGGAGAAAGTCACTGAGAGTGTTAGATCGTGAAGTTAGAGCTCAGTTAGCCCAGAACAATTTCCATTGCAGGTTCGAATGAAGCTTCCCTAGGCATAAAGAGGAGCTTACTTGACAGAGGCTCCTGGTGCTGCCTGCTTTTCACCTTTTGAACAGAACGCCTGTCCGTCCTGCTTCAATGCTGTGCGGAAAGCAACTTGCTCTGCCTCCTCACCTGAGGCTGGGCAGAAGACCTCTTCACAGTATCCTTGTGCCTGGGAGTACAAGTATATATAAGAAGCTCGCCTTGACACAGCAGTGCTTAGCTGTCAGTCCGGACATGTCTGAGCAGCAAATCACTTGGACTGAGACGGCCTCAGAGCCTTCTCTGCAGGACAGCAGCTCTGAGGCTTAGGGCCCATCCGCCACCAGGCTTTGGAGAAGCTTGCGCGCACCTCTTGCTGACATGATGCTGGGGGACTGAAGCCAATGTGCACTTAGTTTTCAAAGCTCAGACTGTGGCACGGGAGACCGGCTTACATACCCCACAGACCAACCTGGGCCTCTCTGACGCAGCCCGGTAGTAGCAGAAAAATGCGACGTTCAAAACTTCCAAGCTAAAGTCACTGTATGCAGGCATATTTCTGACAGCCGTGCTTCCTCTGCCAGGCTTCACGTTAATGGCCACACAGGCGAGTGTCCGCTGTTCAGCATAAGGGAGTTCTACACAGCAGACTTCACTCAGGCGCTTTGGGTGCAGACACCACAGGACAGACACGGAAAGCTCATTGCAAGCTCAGTTTCAGCATCCACTGCAAAGACTTCAATGATTCCTTGAATGGGGCATCCTGCACTGCTTTCTTTCACCCACGTAAGCTGAATCCAACGCTGACTTGCCTCCACTGCTGTTATTTCGAAGCATCTTGTTCTGCAACTTCCCGTGTGGCTAGGGCTAAGGCCTATTCGAAGCCCACTTACATCCTTGACATAGAGGGCGTACAGAGAAGACCGCCTTCTGCTGCAAAGTTTACTGTTTTCCATATCACATAGGAGCAAATTGCATGCACGGCGAAAGCAGCCTAGTATTCTCTCAGGGACGGTCTCCTCAGTGCACGGTGGATTGTTTCCCCAGCAAAGTCCGGCATAAGGCTCTCCTGCAGGAGTTTCTGGCTCTTTACTACAAAGGCATCTTCAGAGCATTGCTATTAAAGGGACGAGGCGGCTCTTTGCATCCTCTTCTATCGCCCTCAGGAAACAAGATCCCACCCCCACCCCCAGTGGTTTACGAACCTGTGGAGAAAACGGACAAGCATGAGAGGCTATCTCCAGTGTGCTTGAATGCAGAAGTCTCTCAACACCCGGACAGCACAGCACACTGAACATCAAACCCCACACACACTGAGAACGTAACTGCACACAATACACTTGAAGCACGGTTCTCAGAGAGAACACGACACACATAGTGAGGCTCACTGACCAAGCATGACCACACACAGTACGCACATCACAAACTACCCTCATTACTCGAACAGCCAACCACACACCCAACCTGTCAAACACAACCACACACGAATCACAATCACACATGCAAAACGCACACCACACATACAACACATACGAAGCCACATGCAAAAAACACACACACCACAACAAAAAGAACACCGAATTTTTGCAACACACATTTCACACTCTACACACATCACTCCAATCACACATAAAGCATACAGCCCACAGAGTCTCACAGAATGGGCAATGCCAAACGCGCAACACATGCACAAAGCATATCAGTCGTAACACACAATTACTATATCACACAACTTGCAAAACACAGATCACACAACACCCACGCAATATGCAGCACACAGAGAACAATACACTCAACACAAACACAAATCACAGAACAGCACATCACACAACACACACAAGCATCACACACAGAAATTAAAATCACATCTCACAAAAAACACAACGCCCTGCATTAACAGTGCAACACACACAGAACAACGCAAACTCCACATGCCACACATAGAGCCACACACGGCACACACTCAAGCAACAACCACAACACACACAACAAAACACCCACAAACGCATACATAGAGTACACACAGAACCTCTCAACACGCACACAGCACAACGTAGAGTACAACACACACCGCAAACAACACAGGACGTTAAAGCACACAATTCACAAGAACCACAGTTAGTGAGTACGCACAACACACACAATGTTGCACACTACACAAGCACAACTGCACAAAGACAACACATCTCACATCACACCCGTAACTCAACCCAACAAACATAACAGCCTCTCAAACACAGCCAAACACAAATCACAGTACACATATAAAACCACATGCAAAACGCACAACCCACAGAAGCCCACATAGCACACATTTCACCCACTACAAGCCACACACACTATCATGCACAGACACCCCACACTCATATGCACGCCCGAGCTGCACTGTGCAAAACGCACACACACAAGAGCCAAACTGGAACAGCACAAGTCACAAGACACACACCAGACACATCCAGGCACAGAATCGCTCACAACACACACGAACCACATTTCACAGAGTACACACAGCACACACAATGAGGCACACTAAACAAGCACAACTACACGCAGACAACACATTTCACATCACACACATAACAAGCAAACACCCACACAACCTCTCAAACACAACCACGCAGAAATCACACTCACACACGCAAAGCACACACCACACAAAACACATGCCAAATGACATGCAAAAACTACACAACCACAGAAACAACACCGAATTTATGAAACACAGTTCACACACTACACACTTCACGCAAAACACACAGAAAACATACAGCACACAGAGCCTCACAGAACACACAGTGCAAAGCGCACAACATATATACGAAGCATATCCGACACAACACACAACATCCCACACAACACATAAAATACACAGATGACACCACGCACATAGTACGCAAAACAGATAAGAGCACACACAACACGCATGCAACTTAGAGCACAATACGGTGCACATCACGCAACGCACGTGCGGTCACATCCCACATTTAACATGAAACGGAAAGCCATTCACAGACCACATGACATTCCCAATCACGAACACAACTCGCTCTACAAAAGATGCCAAACGTACAACACACAAGGACGCACTCCAAGCACCCAACACCCAACACAGAAACACCCACAACCGCACCAGCCACCCAGCACTCCACAGAGAAATAGACACAGAACACACACTACAAACAACAAAGTACCCAAACTGCACACATCACATGCACAAAAGTCACAACACAGAAAGAACACAACACCCAGGAAACACACACACAACCACATAAACACCGCCACGCACATTAAACCAGCAGATCACAGACTTCAAAGAGAAAATCACATAATAACACAGCACGCAAAATGTAACACAACGCAGAATACGCACAGAATCACACAACAAACACCACAAAACACACCCTACCGTGGACACAAAAGACAAACAGCGCACTTCACACATCACACAAAACCCAACAAACACAAAACACATCACAGGAAGATGCACAACACAAACATCGCACACACGACACGCACATTGAAAGTATCACATCAATACATTACCACATGCAAAATCATACACAAATCAGAGAACACTACGTCACGCAACACACAGAAGCATCACACACAAATTAAGCATCACAACTCATGGCACACACGACACCCTGCATTGACAGCACAACACACAGACCGACGCGACCACTACATACCACACATAAAGCCACACACAACACACACTCGAGGAATAACCACAACAAACACAAGTAAACAACCACAAACACAAAGATATGGAGAACACACACAAACTCAACACGCAAACAGCACAACATTTGAAACAACATACACCACGAACATCAGAGGACATAAAGGCACCCAATTCTCACAAACCACATTTAACCGTGTACACACCCCACACTCAACGAGGCACACCACACAAGCAAAACCACATACAGATAGCACATCTCACCTCACACCCATAACAACCAATCACACACACAACCTCTCAAACACAGCCAAACACGTACCACAATCACACACGCAAAACACACACAACACATACAAAACCACACGCAAAACACACAACCAACAATTAACGCACGTAGCACACACTGCACACACTACACACCCCACACACAACGCACACAGACACCCCACACGCGGGCACCACTACACGATGCACACACACACACAGAACTCAAAAGGTAACAACACAACTGTCACAGGGCACACAACAGACGCTACAGAGCACATGTTTCTCATAAAACACACAAATCACATTTGCGAGAGTACATGCAGCACACACAATGGGGCACACTAAACAAGCACAACCACCCACGGACAACATATCTCACATCACAAACATAACAACCACACACACTCAACCACTCAAACACAACCACACACAAATCACAATCACACACGCAAAAAACACACACAACACTCACAAAGCCATAGGCCAAACACACATAACCAACAGAGAAGACAAACAGCACACATTTCACCCACTACACGCTACACGCACAACCACGCACAGGGACAACACACATACATCCTCACACAGGAGCACAACGCAGAACACACACACAGCACAGGAACATGCTACACAATAGTCAGAGCACACACACCACTCCCTTCAAGGCGCAAAGCTGCTCACAATGCACACGAAAATCATTGCACAGACTACGTACTGCACACACCAAGAGACATACTAAACAAGCACAACCACACACGGTCAACACATCTCACATCATGTGCATAACTCACAGAGCCAGACACACACACAACCTCTCTAACAGATCGCACAAGTCACAATCACGCGCACAAAACCGACACAACACATACAAATCCACACACAGCTGACGAAAACACATGCAACGCACATATGATGCGCCACACGCAACACACGCAACCGCAAGCATACAGTACAGAGCACACGCAGACATCACGAACCAAAACCCACAAACACACACAGAACAAACACATGCACACAACACGTGCGACACAAGGCTAAATCAACATCACACACAACACTCAAATCACACAGACCAGCCAACATCTACCCAGTACGTGACACACAGAAGGCATATAGACAGCGCTCACACACAACCCAGAACACTGTACATAACACAACAGACCAAAGAAAGATCAGACACATTTCACACTACACAATAGACTGGAAGCCACACACCAAACACAAAACGTGTACAACGGTCAACAGATGAACCTATACCACACATATGGCATATAAAATAGACACAACACGGACAACACACAACAACACACAGGAAAGAAGCGAGACCCACAGACCATAGATAACACAACGCAAAACACACAAGAACACAGCACACACAGCGGACCAGAACAGAGAATACACACAGAATCACAAGAAAACACCACAAATCACTCACTGCCGAATACCAAAATCACATAGAGCACACCACACGCACAACAAACCCAAAAAACACAAAAAGAGATCAGGTGCTTAGCCTTCTACTGCCATGTTAACTAAGTTTTCTGTATCACATAGGAGCAAGTTGCATGTAAGGGGAAACTAGCATCGTATTCGCTCAGGGAAGGTCTCCTCAGTGCACGGTGGACTGTTTCTCCAGCAGAGTCTGGCATAAGGCTCTCCTGCAGCAGTTCCTGACACTTTACGACAAAGGCATCTTCAGGGCTATGCTTTTACTCACCAGGACACTCCGGTTCTGTGCGTCCTCTTTGTAGCACCCCCAGGAAACAAGGATCTCCCGGATGATTCCAAACCTGTGGAGAAAACAGACAAGCACGAAAGGCTTTCTTCAGTGTGCTTGAATGCAGAGGTCTAAGGACTGCCCTTAAGCATTTCGCTTTAGAAACATGGCAAAGGATTCTTTCTCCCTGCAGATCACAAAGAGAGAGCCGTGCTGCACATGGTTTGTTCAGGCTGATAAAGGTCTGGCCCGGAGAAGAGCTTTGTTCTGATGAAAAGATGATCAGCTGAAGGAGCCCCAACAGCATCTTCCCTTAAACCTAGTTGCAAGTCCTATTCACAGCACACGAATCTCTTGGAAGTAAGGTGCATTCAGAGAGGACACCATGCCCACCTACGTTTGGCCATTCCACTCTGTGTGAGTTAGGAGAAAGTCACTGAGAGTGTTAGATCGTGAAGTTAGAGCTCAGTTAGCCCAGAACAATTTCCATTGCAGGTTCGAATGAAGCTTCCCTAGGCATAAAGAGGAGCTTACTTGACAGAGGCTCCTGGTGCTGCCTGCTTTTCACCTTTTGAACAGAACGCCTGTCCGTCCTGCTTCAATGCTGTGCGGAAAGCAACTTGCTCTGCCTCCTCACCTGAGGCTGGGCAGAAGACCTCTTCACAGTATCCTTGTGCCTGGGAGTACAAGTATATATAAGAAGCTCGCCTTGACACAGCAGTGCTTAGCTGTCAGTCCGGACATGTCTGAGCAGCAAATCACTTGGACTGAGACGGCCTCAGAGCCTTCTCTGCAGGACAGCAGCTCTGAGGCTTAGGGCCCATCCGCCACCAGGCTTTGGAGAAGCTTGCGCGCACCTCTTGCTGACATGATGCTGGGGGACTGAAGCCAATGTGCACTTAGTTTTCAAAGCTCAGACTGTGGCACGGGAGATCGGCTTACATTCCCCACAGACCAACCTGGGCCTCTCTGACGCAGCCCGGTAGTAGCAGAAAAATGCGACGTTCAAAACTTCCAAGCTAAAGTCACTGTATGCAGGCATATTTCTGACAGCCGTGCTTCCTCTGCCAGGCTTCACGTTAATGGCCACACAGGCGAGTGTCCGCTGTTCAGCATAAGGGAGTTCTACACAGCAGACTTCACTCAGGCGCTTTGGGTGCAGACACCACAGGACAGACACGGAAAGCTCATTGCAAGCTCAGTTTCAGCATCCACTGCAAAGACTTCAATGATTCCTTGAATGGGGCATCCTGCACTGCTTTCTTTCACCCACGTAAGCTGAATCCAACGCTGACTTGCCTCCACTGCTGTTATTTCGAAGCATCTTGTTCTGCAACTTCCCGTGTGGCTAGGGCTAAGGCCTATTCGAAGCCCACTTACATCCTTGACATAGAGGGCGTACAGAGAAGACCGCCTTCTGCTGCAAAGTTTACTGTTTTCCATATCACATAGGAGCAAATTGCATGCACGGCGAAAGCAGCCTAGTATTCTCTCAGGGACGGTCTCCTCAGTGCACGGTGGATTGTTTCCCCAGCAAAGTCCGGCATAAGGCTCTCCTGCAGGAGTTTCTGGCTCTTTACTACAAAGGCATCTTCAGAGCATTGCTATTAAAGGGACGAGGCGGCTCTTTGCATCCTCTTCTATCGCCCTCAGGAAACAAGATCCCACCCCCACCCCCAGTGGTTTACGAACCTGTGGAGAAAACGGACAAGCATGAGAGGCTATCTACAGTGTGCTTGAATGCAGAAGTCTCTCAACACCCGGACAGCACAGCACACTGAACATCAAACCCCACACACACTGAGAACGTAACTGCACACAATACACTTGAAGCACGGTTCTCAGAGAGAACACGACACACATAGTGAGGCTCACTGACCAAGCATGACCACACACAGTACGCACATCACAAACTACCCTCATTACTCGAACAGCCAACCACACACCCAACCTGTCAAACACAACCACACACGAATCACAATCACACATGCAAAACGCACACCACACATACAACACATACGAAGCCACATGCAAAAAACACACACACCACAACAAAAAGAACACCGAATTTTTGCAACACACATTTCACACTCTACACACATCACTCCAATCACACATAAAGCATACAGCCCACAGAGTCTCACAGAATGGGCAATGCCAAACGCGCAACACATGCACAAAGCATATCAGTCGTAACACACAATTACTATATCACACAACTTGCAAAACACAGATCACACAACACCCACGCAATATGCAGCACACAGAGAACAATACACTCAACACAAACACAAATCACAGAACAGCACATCACACAACACACACAAGCATCACACACAGAAATTAAAATCACATCTCACAAAAAACACAACGCCCTGCATTAACAGTGCAACACACACAGAACAACGCAAACTCCACATGCCACACATAGAGCCACACACGGCACACACTCAAGCAACAACCACAACACACACAACAAAACACCCACAAACGCATACATAGAGTACACACAGAACCTCTCAACACGCACACAGCACAACGTAGAGTACAACACACACCGCAAACAACACAGGACGTTAAAGCACACAATTCACAAGAACCACAGTTAGTGAGTACGCACAACACACACAATGTTGCACACTACACAAGCACAACTGCACAAAGACAACACATCTCACATCACACCCGTAACTCAACCCAACAAACATAACAGCCTCTCAAACACAGCCAAACACAAATCACAGTACACATATAAAACCACATGCAAAACGCACAACCCACAGAAGCCCACATAGCACACATTTCACCCACTACAAGCCACACACACTATCATGCACAGACACCCCACACTCATATGCACGCCCGAGCTGCACTGTGCAAAACGCACACACACAAGAGCCAAACTGGAACAGCACAAGTCACAAGACACACACCAGACACATCCAGGCACAGAATCGCTCACAACACACACGAACCACATTTCACAGAGTACACACAGCACACACAATGAGGCACACTAAACAAGCACAACTACACGCAGACAACACATTTCACATCACACACATAACAAGCAAACACCCACACAACCTCTCAAACACAACCACGCAGAAATCACACTCACACACGCAAAGCACACACCACACAAAACACATGCCAAATGACATGCAAAAACTACACAACCACAGAAACAACACCGAATTTATGAAACACAGTTCACACACTACACACTTCACGCAAAACACACAGAAAACATACAGCACACAGAGCCTCACAGAACACACAGTGCAAAGCGCACAACATATATACGAAGCATATCCGACACAACACACAACATCCCACACAACACATAAAATACACAGATGACACCACGCACATAGTACGCAAAACAGATAAGAGCACACACAACACGCATGCAACTTAGAGCACAATACGGTGCACATCACGCAACGCACGTGCGGTCACATCCCACATTTAACATGAAACGGAAAGCCATTCACAGACCACATGACATTCCCAATCACGAACACAACTCGCTCTACAAAAGATGCCAAACGTACAACACACAAGGACGCACTCCAAGCACCCAACACCCAACACAGAAACACCCACAACCGCACCAGCCACCCAGCACTCCACAGAGAAATAGACACAGAACACACACTACAAACAACAAAGTACCCAAACTGCACACATCACATGCACAAAAGTCACAACACAGAAAGAACACAACACCCAGGAAACACACACACAACCACATAAACACCGCCACGCACATTAAACCAGCAGATCACAGACTTCAAAGAGAAAATCACATAATAACACAGCACGCAAAATGTAACACAACGCAGAATACGCACAGAATCACACAACAAACACCACAAAACACACCCTACCGTGGACACAAAAGACAAACAGCGCACTTCACACATCACACAAAACCCAACAAACACAAAACACATCACAGGAAGATGCACAACACAAACATCGCACACACGACACGCACATTGAAAGTATCACATCAATACATTACCACATGCAAAATCATACACAAATCAGAGAACACTACGTCACGCAACACACAGAAGCATCACACACAAATTAAGCATCACAACTCATGGCACACACGACACCCTGCATTGACAGCACAACACACAGACCGACGCGACCACTACATACCACACATAAAGCCACACACAACACACACTCGAGGAATAACCACAACAAACACAAGTAAACAACCACAAACACAAAGATATGGAGAACACACACAAACTCAACACGCAAACAGCACAACATTTGAAACAACATACACCACGAACATCAGAGGACATAAAGGCACCCAATTCTCACAAACCACATTTAACCGTGTACACACCCCACACTCAACGAGGCACACCACACAAGCAAAACCACATACAGATAGCACATCTCACCTCACACCCATAACAACCAATCACACACACAACCTCTCAAACACAGCCAAACACGTACCACAATCACACACGCAAAACACACACAACACATACAAAACCACACGCAAAACACACAACCAACAATTAACGCACGTAGCACACACTGCACACACTACACACCCCACACACAACGCACACAGACACCCCACACGCGGGCACCACTACACGATGCACACACACACACAGAACTCAAAAGGTAACAACACAACTGTCACAGGGCACACAACAGACGCTACAGAGCACATGTTTCTCATAAAACACACAAATCACATTTGCGAGAGTACATGCAGCACACACAATGGGGCACACTAAACAAGCACAACCACCCACGGACAACATATCTCACATCACAAACATAACAACCACACACACTCAACCACTCAAACACAACCACACACAAATCACAATCACACACGCAAAAAACACACACAACACTCACAAAGCCATAGGCCAAACACACATAACCAACAGAGAAGACAAACAGCACACATTTCACCCACTACACGCTACACGCACAACCACGCACAGGGACAACACACATACATCCTCACACAGGAGCACAACGCAGAACACACACACAGCACAGGAACATGCTACACAATAGTCAGAGCACACACACCACTCCCTTCAAGGCGCAAAGCTGCTCACAATGCACACGAAAATCATTGCACAGACTACGTACTGCACACACCAAGAGACATACTAAACAAGCACAACCACACACGGTCAACACATCTCACATCATGTGCATAACTCACAGAGCCAGACACACACACAACCTCTCTAACAGATCGCACAAGTCACAATCACGCGCACAAAACCGACACAACACATACAAATCCACACACAGCTGACGAAAACACATGCAACGCACATATGATGCGCCACACGCAACACACGCAACCGCAAGCATACAGTACAGAGCACACGCAGACATCACGAACCAAAACCCACAAACACACACAGAACAAACACATGCACACAACACGTGCGACACAAGGCTAAATCAACATCACACACAACACTCAAATCACACAGACCAGCCAACATCTACCCAGTACGTGACACACAGAAGGCATATAGACAGCGCTCACACACAACCCAGAACACTGTACATAACACAACAGACCAAAGAAAGATCAGACACATTTCACACTACACAATAGACTGGAAGCCACACACCAAACACAAAACGTGTACAACGGTCAACAGATGAACCTATACCACACATATGGCATATAAAATAGACACAACACGGACAACACACAACAACACACAGGAAAGAAGCGAGACCCACAGACCATAGATAACACAACGCAAAACACACAAGAACACAGCACACACAGCGGACCAGAACAGAGAATACACACAGAATCACAAGAAAACACCACAAATCACTCACTGCCGAATACCAAAATCACATAGAGCACACCACACGCACAACAAACCCAAAAAACACAAAAAGAGATCAGGTGCTTAGCCTTCTACTGCCATGTTAACTAAGTTTTCTGTATCACATAGGAGCAAGTTGCATGTAAGGGGAAACTAGCATCGTATTCGCTCAGGGAAGGTCTCCTCAGTGCACGGTGGACTGTTTCTCCAGCAGAGTCTGGCATAAGGCTCTCCTGCCGCAGTTCCTGACACTTTACGACAAAGGCATCTTCAGGGCTATGCTTTTACTCACCAGGACACTCCGGTTCTGTGCGTCCTCTTTGTAGCACCCCCAGGAAACAAGGATCTCCCGGATGATTCCAAACCTGTGGAGAAAACAGACAAGCACGAAAGGCTTTCTTCAGTGTGCTTGAATGCAGAGGTCTAAGGACTGCCCTTAAGCATTTCGCTTTAGAAACATGGCAAAGGATTCTTTCTCCCTGCAGATCACAAAGAGAGAGCCGTGCTGCACATGGTTTGTTCAGGCTGATAAAGGTCTGGCCCGGAGAAGAGCTTTGTTCTGATGAAAAGATGATCAGCTGAAGGAGCCCCAACAGCATCTTCCCTTAAACCTAGTTGCAAGTCCTATTCACAGCACACGAATCTCTTGGAAGTAAGGTGCATTCAGAGAGGACACCATGCCCACCTACGTTTGGCCATTCCACTCTGTGTGAGTTAGGAGAAAGTCACTGAGAGTGTTAGATCGTGAAGTTAGAGCTCAGTTAGCCCAGAACAATTTCCATTGCAGGTTCGAATGAAGCTTCCCTAGGCATAAAGAGGAGCTTACTTGACAGAGGCTCCTGGTGCTGCCTGCTTTTCACCTTTTGAACAGAACGCCTGTCCGTCCTGCTTCAATGCTGTGCGGAAAGCAACTTGCTCTGCCTCCTCACCTGAGGCTGGGCAGAAGACCTCTTCACAGTATCCTTGTGCCTGGGAGTACAAGTATATATAAGAAGCTCGCCTTGACACAGCAGTGCTTAGCTGTCAGTCCGGACATGTCTGAGCAGCAAATCACTTGGACTGAGACGGCCTCAGAGCCTTCTCTGCAGGACAGCAGCTCTGAGGCTTAGGGCCCATCCGCCACCAGGCTTTGGAGAAGCTTGCGCGCACCTCTTGCTGACATGATGCTGGGGGACTGAAGCCAATGTGCACTTAGTTTTCAAAGCTCAGACTGTGGCACGGGAGACCGGCTTACATACCCCACAGACCAACCTGGGCCTCTCTGACGCAGCCCGGTAGTAGCAGAAAAATGCGACGTTCAAAACTTCCAAGCTAAAGTCACTGTATGCAGGCATATTTCTGACAGCCGTGCTTCCTCTGCCAGGCTTCACGTTAATGGCCACACAGGCGAGTGTCCGCTGTTCAGCATAAGGGAGTTCTACACAGCAGACTTCACTCAGGCGCTTTGGGTGCAGACACCACAGGACAGACACGGAAAGCTCATTGCAAGCTCAGTTTCAGCATCCACTGCAAAGACTTCAATGATTCCTTGAATGGGGCATCCTGCACTGCTTTCTTTCACCCACGTAAGCTGAATCCAACGCTGACTTGCCTCCACTGCTGTTATTTCGAAGCATCTTGTTCTGCAACTTCCCGTGTGGCTAGGGCTAAGGCCTATTCGAAGCCCACTTACATCCTTGACATAGAGGGCGTACAGAGAAGACCGCCTTCTGCTGCAAAGTTTACTGTTTTCCATATCACATAGGAGCAAATTGCATGCACGGCGAAAGCAGCCTAGTATTCTCTCAGGGACGGTCTCCTCAGTGCACGGTGGATTGTTTCCCCAGCAAAGTCCGGCATAAGGCTCTCCTGCAGGAGTTTCTGGCTCTTTACTACAAAGGCATCTTCAGAGCATTGCTATTAAAGGGACGAGGCGGCTCTTTGCATCCTCTTCTATCGCCCTCAGGAAACAAGATCCCACCCCCACCCCCAGTGGTTTACGAACCTGTGGAGAAAACGGACAAGCATGAGAGGCTATCTCCAGTGTGCTTGAATGCAGAAGTCTCTCAACACCCGGACAGCACAGCACACTGAACATCAAACCCCACACACACTGAGAACGTAACTGCACACAATACACTTGAAGCACGGTTCTCAGAGAGAACACGACACACATAGTGAGGCTCACTGACCAAGCATGACCACACACAGTACGCACATCACAAACTACCCTCATTACTCGAACAGCCAACCACACACCCAACCTGTCAAACACAACCACACACGAATCACAATCACACATGCAAAACGCACACCACACATACAACACATACGAAGCCACATGCAAAAAACACACACACCACAACAAAAAGAACACCGAATTTTTGCAACACACATTTCACACTCTACACACATCACTCCAATCACACATAAAGCATACAGCCCACAGAGTCTCACAGAATGGGCAATGCCAAACGCGCAACACATGCACAAAGCATATCAGTCGTAACACACAATTACTATATCACACAACTTGCAAAACACAGATCACACAACACCCACGCAATATGCAGCACACAGAGAACAATACACTCAACACAAACACAAATCACAGAACAGCACATCACACAACACACACAAGCATCACACACAGAAATTAAAATCACATCTCACAAAAAACACAACGCCCTGCATTAACAGTGCAACACACACAGAACAACGCAAACTCCACATGCCACACATAGAGCCACACACGGCACACACTCAAGCAACAACCACAACACACACAACAAAACACCCACAAACGCATACATAGAGTACACACAGAACCTCTCAACACGCACACAGCACAACGTAGAGTACAACACACACCGCAAACAACACAGGACGTTAAAGCACACAATTCACAAGAACCACAGTTAGTGAGTACGCACAACACACACAATGTTGCACACTACACAAGCACAACTGCACAAAGACAACACATCTCACATCACACCCGTAACTCAACCCAACAAACATAACAGCCTCTCAAACACAGCCAAACACAAATCACAGTACACATATAAAACCACATGCAAAACGCACAACCCACAGAAGCCCACATAGCACACATTTCACCCACTACAAGCCACACACACTATCATGCACAGACACCCCACACTCATATGCACGCCCGAGCTGCACTGTGCAAAACGCACACACACAAGAGCCAAACTGGAACAGCACAAGTCACAAGACACACACCAGACACATCCAGGCACAGAATCGCTCACAACACACACGAACCACATTTCACAGAGTACACACAGCACACACAATGAGGCACACTAAACAAGCACAACTACACGCAGACAACACATTTCACATCACACACATAACAAGCAAACACCCACACAACCTCTCAAACACAACCACGCAGAAATCACACTCACACACGCAAAGCACACACCACACAAAACACATGCCAAATGACATGCAAAAACTACACAACCACAGAAACAACACCGAATTTATGAAACACAGTTCACACACTACACACTTCACGCAAAACACACAGAAAACATACAGCACACAGAGCCTCACAGAACACACAGTGCAAAGCGCACAACATATATACGAAGCATATCCGACACAACACACAACATCCCACACAACACATAAAATACACAGATGACACCACGCACATAGTACGCAAAACAGATAAGAGCACACACAACACGCATGCAACTTAGAGCACAATACGGTGCACATCACGCAACGCACGTGCGGTCACATCCCACATTTAACATGAAACGGAAAGCCATTCACAGACCACATGACATTCCCAATCACGAACACAACTCGCTCTACAAAAGATGCCAAACGTACAACACACAAGGACGCACTCCAAGCACCCAACACCCAACACAGAAACACCCACAACCGCACCAGCCACCCAGCACTCCACAGAGAAATAGACACAGAACACACACTACAAACAACAAAGTACCCAAACTGCACACATCACATGCACAAAAGTCACAACACAGAAAGAACACAACACCCAGGAAACACACACACAACCACATAAACACCGCCACGCACATTAAACCAGCAGATCACAGACTTCAAAGAGAAAATCACATAATAACACAGCACGCAAAATGTAACACAACGCAGAATACGCACAGAATCACACAACAAACACCACAAAACACACCCTACCGTGGACACAAAAGACAAACAGCGCACTTCACACATCACACAAAACCCAACAAACACAAAACACATCACAGGAAGATGCACAACACAAACATCGCACACACGACACGCACATTGAAAGTATCACATCAATACATTACCACATGCAAAATCATACACAAATCAGAGAACACTACGTCACGCAACACACAGAAGCATCACACACAAATTAAGCATCACAACTCATGGCACACACGACACCCTGCATTGACAGCACAACACACAGACCGACGCGACCACTACATACCACACATAAAGCCACACACAACACACACTCGAGGAATAACCACAACAAACACAAGTAAACAACCACAAACACAAAGATATGGAGAACACACACAAACTCAACACGCAAACAGCACAACATTTGAAACAACATACACCACGAACATCAGAGGACATAAAGGCACCCAATTCTCACAAACCACATTTAACCGTGTACACACCCCACACTCAACGAGGCACACCACACAAGCAAAACCACATACAGATAGCACATCTCACCTCACACCCATAACAACCAATCACACACACAACCTCTCAAACACAGCCAAACACGTACCACAATCACACACGCAAAACACACACAACACATACAAAACCACACGCAAAACACACAACCAACAATTAACGCACGTAGCACACACTGCACACACTACACACCCCACACACAACGCACACAGACACCCCACACGCGGGCACCACTACACGATGCACACACACACACAGAACTCAAAAGGTAACAACACAACTGTCACAGGGCACACAACAGACGCTACAGAGCACATGTTTCTCATAAAACACACAAATCACATTTGCGAGAGTACATGCAGCACACACAATGGGGCACACTAAACAAGCACAACCACCCACGGACAACATATCTCACATCACAAACATAACAACCACACACACTCAACCACTCAAACACAACCACACACAAATCACAATCACACACGCAAAAAACACACACAACACTCACAAAGCCATAGGCCAAACACACATAACCAACAGAGAAGACAAACAGCACACATTTCACCCACTACACGCTACACGCACAACCACGCACAGGGACAACACACATACATCCTCACACAGGAGCACAACGCAGAACACACACACAGCACAGGAACATGCTACACAATAGTCAGAGCACACACACCACTCCCTTCAAGGCGCAAAGCTGCTCACAATGCACACGAAAATCATTGCACAGACTACGTACTGCACACACCAAGAGACATACTAAACAAGCACAACCACACACGGTCAACACATCTCACATCATGTGCATAACTCACAGAGCCAGACACACACACAACCTCTCTAACAGATCGCACAAGTCACAATCACGCGCACAAAACCGACACAACACATACAAATCCACACACAGCTGACGAAAACACATGCAACGCACATATGATGCGCCACACGCAACACACGCAACCGCAAGCATACAGTACAGAGCACACGCAGACATCACGAACCAAAACCCACAAACACACACAGAACAAACACATGCACACAACACGTGCGACACAAGGCTAAATCAACATCACACACAACACTCAAATCACACAGACCAGCCAACATCTACCCAGTACGTGACACACAGAAGGCATATAGACAGCGCTCACACACAACCCAGAACACTGTACATAACACAACAGACCAAAGAAAGATCAGACACATTTCACACTACACAATAGACTGGAAGCCACACACCAAACACAAAACGTGTACAACGGTCAACAGATGAACCTATACCACACATATGGCATATAAAATAGACACAACACGGACAACACACAACAACACACAGGAAAGAAGCGAGACCCACAGACCATAGATAACACAACGCAAAACACACAAGAACACAGCACACACAGCGGACCAGAACAGAGAATACACACAGAATCACAAGAAAACACCACAAATCACTCACTGCCGAATACCAAAATCACATAGAGCACACCACACGCACAACAAACCCAAAAAACACAAAAAGAGATCAGGTGCTTAGCCTTCTACTGCCATGTTAACTAAGTTTTCTGTATCACATAGGAGCAAGTTGCATGTAAGGGGAAACTAGCATCGTATTCGCTCAGGGAAGGTCTCCTCAGTGCACGGTGGACTGTTTCTCCAGCAGAGTCTGGCATAAGGCTCTCCTGCCGCAGTTCCTGACACTTTACGACAAAGGCATCTTCAGGGCTATGCTTTTACTCACCAGGACACTCCGGTTCTGTGCGTCCTCTTTGTAGCACCCCCAGGAAACAAGGATCTCCCGGATGATTCCAAACCTGTGGAGAAAACAGACAAGCACGAAAGGCTTTCTTCAGTGTGCTTGAATGCAGAGGTCTAAGGACTGCCCTTAAGCATTTCGCTTTAGAAACATGGCAAAGGATTCTTTCTCCCTGCAGATCACAAAGAGAGAGCCGTGCTGCACATGGTTTGTTCAGGCTGATAAAGGTCTGGCCCGGAGAAGAGCTTTGTTCTGATGAAAAGATGATCAGCTGAAGGAGCCCCAACAGCATCTTCCCTTAAACCTAGTTGCAAGTCCTATTCACAGCACACGAATCTCTTGGAAGTAAGGTGCATTCAGAGAGGACACCATGCCCACCTACGTTTGGCCATTCCACTCTGTGTGAGTTAGGAGAAAGTCACTGAGAGTGTTAGATCGTGAAGTTAGAGCTCAGTTAGCCCAGAACAATTTCCATTGCAGGTTCGAATGAAGCTTCCCTAGGCATAAAGAGGAGCTTACTTGACAGAGGCTCCTGGTGCTGCCTGCTTTTCACCTTTTGAACAGAACGCCTGTCCGTCCTGCTTCAATGCTGTGCGGAAAGCAACTTGCTCTGCCTCCTCACCTGAGGCTGGGCAGAAGACCTCTTCACAGTATCCTTGTGCCTGGGAGTACAAGTATATATAAGAAGCTCGCCTTGACACAGCAGTGCTTAGCTGTCAGTCCGGACATGTCTGAGCAGCAAATCACTTGGACTGAGACGGCCTCAGAGCCTTCTCTGCAGGACAGCAGCTCTGAGGCTTAGGGCCCATCCGCCACCAGGCTTTGGAGAAGCTTGCGCGCACCTCTTGCTGACATGATGCTGGGGGACTGAAGCCAATGTGCACTTAGTTTTCAAAGCTCAGACTGTGGCACGGGAGACCGGCTTACATACCCCACAGACCAACCTGGGCCTCTCTGACGCAGCCCGGTAGTAGCAGAAAAATGCGACGTTCAAAACTTCCAAGCTAAAGTCACTGTATGCAGGCATATTTCTGACAGCCGTGCTTCCTCTGCCAGGCTTCACGTTAATGGCCACACAGGCGAGTGTCCGCTGTTCAGCATAAGGGAGTTCTACACAGCAGACTTCACTCAGGCGCTTTGGGTGCAGACACCACAGGACAGACACGGAAAGCTCATTGCAAGCTCAGTTTCAGCATCCACTGCAAAGACTTCAATGATTCCTTGAATGGGGCATCCTGCACTGCTTTCTTTCACCCACGTAAGCTGAATCCAACGCTGACTTGCCTCCACTGCTGTTATTTCGAAGCATCTTGTTCTGCAACTTCCCGTGTGGCTAGGGCTAAGGCCTATTCGAAGCCCACTTACATCCTTGACATAGAGGGCGTACAGAGAAGACCGCCTTCTGCTGCAAAGTTTACTGTTTTCCATATCACATAGGAGCAAATTGCATGCACGGCGAAAGCAGCCTAGTATTCTCTCAGGGACGGTCTCCTCAGTGCACGGTGGATTGTTTCCCCAGCAAAGTCCGGCATAAGGCTCTCCTGCAGGAGTTTCTGGCTCTTTACTACAAAGGCATCTTCAGAGCATTGCTATTAAAGGGACGAGGCGGCTCTTTGCATCCTCTTCTATCGCCCTCAGGAAACAAGATCCCACCCCCACCCCCAGTGGTTTACGAACCTGTGGAGAAAACGGACAAGCATGAGAGGCTATCTCCAGTGTGCTTGAATGCAGAAGTCTCTCAACACCCGGACAGCACAGCACACTGAACATCAAACCCCACACACACTGAGAACGTAACTGCACACAATACACTTGAAGCACGGTTCTCAGAGAGAACACGACACACATAGTGAGGCTCACTGACCAAGCATGACCACACACAGTACGCACATCACAAACTACCCTCATTACTCGAACAGCCAACCACACACCCAACCTGTCAAACACAACCACACACGAATCACAATCACACATGCAAAACGCACACCACACATACAACACATACGAAGCCACATGCAAAAAACACACACACCACAACAAAAAGAACACCGAATTTTTGCAACACACATTTCACACTCTACACACATCACTCCAATCACACATAAAGCATACAGCCCACAGAGTCTCACAGAATGGGCAATGCCAAACGCGCAACACATGCACAAAGCATATCAGTCGTAACACACAATTACTATATCACACAACTTGCAAAACACAGATCACACAACACCCACGCAATATGCAGCACACAGAGAACAATACACTCAACACAAACACAAATCACAGAACAGCACATCACACAACACACACAAGCATCACACACAGAAATTAAAATCACATCTCACAAAAAACACAACGCCCTGCATTAACAGTGCAACACACACAGAACAACGCAAACTCCACATGCCACACATAGAGCCACACACGGCACACACTCAAGCAACAACCACAACACACACAACAAAACACCCACAAACGCATACATAGAGTACACACAGAACCTCTCAACACGCACACAGCACAACGTAGAGTACAACACACACTGCAAACAACACAGGACGTTAAAGCACACAATTCACAAGAACCACAGTTAGTGAGTACGCACAACACACACAATGTTGCACACTACACAAGCACAACTGCACAAAGACAACACATCTCACATCACACCCGTAACTCAACCCAACAAACATAACAGCCTCTCAAACACAGCCAAACACAAATCACAGTACACATATAAAACCACATGCAAAACGCACAACCCACAGAAGCCCACATAGCACACATTTCACCCACTACAAGCCACACACACTATCATGCACAGACACCCCACACTCATATGCACGCCCGAGCTGCACTGTGCAAAACGCACACACACAAGAGCCAAACTGGAACAGCACAAGTCACAAGACACACACCAGACACATCCAGGCACAGAATCGCTCACAACACACACGAACCACATTTCACAGAGTACACACAGCACACACAATGAGGCACACTAAACAAGCACAACTACACGCAGACAACACATTTCACATCACACACATAACAAGCAAACACCCACACAACCTCTCAAACACAACCACGCAGAAATCACACTCACACACGCAAAGCACACACCACACAAAACACATGCCAAATGACATGCAAAAACTACACAACCACAGAAACAACACCGAATTTATGAAACACAGTTCACACACTACACACTTCACGCAAAACACACAGAAAACATACAGCACACAGAGCCTCACAGAACACACAGTGCAAAGCGCACAACATATATACGAAGCATATCCGACACAACACACAACATCCCACACAACACATAAAATACACAGATGACACCACGCACATAGTACGCAAAACAGATAAGAGCACACACAACACGCATGCAACTTAGAGCACAATACGGTGCACATCACGCAACGCACGTGCGGTCACATCCCACATTTAACATGAAACGGAAAGCCATTCACAGACCACATGACATTCCCAATCACGAACACAACTCGCTCTACAAAAGATGCCAAACGTACAACACACAAGGACGCACTCCAAGCACCCAACACCCAACACAGAAACACCCACAACCGCACCAGCCACCCAGCACTCCACAGAGAAATAGACACAGAACACACACTACAAACAACAAAGTACCCAAACTGCACACATCACATGCACAAAAGTCACAACACAGAAAGAACACAACACCCAGGAAACACACACACAACCACATAAACACCGCCACGCACATTAAACCAGCAGATCACAGACTTCAAAGAGAAAATCACATAATAACACAGCACGCAAAATGTAACACAACGCAGAATACGCACAGAATCACACAACAAACACCACAAAACACACCCTACCGTGGACACAAAAGACAAACAGCGCACTTCACACATCACACAAAACCCAACAAACACAAAACACATCACAGGAAGATGCACAACACAAACATCGCACACACGACACGCACATTGAAAGTATCACATCAATACATTACCACATGCAAAATCATACACAAATCAGAGAACACTACGTCACGCAACACACAGAAGCATCACACACAAATTAAGCATCACAACTCATGGCACACACGACACCCTGCATTGACAGCACAACACACAGACCGACGCGACCACTACATACCACACATAAAGCCACACACAACACACACTCGAGGAATAACCACAACAAACACAAGTAAACAACCACAAACACAAAGATATGGAGAACACACACAAACTCAACACGCAAACAGCACAACATTTGAAACAACATACACCACGAACATCAGAGGACATAAAGGCACCCAATTCTCACAAACCACATTTAACCGTGTACACACCCCACACTCAACGAGGCACACCACACAAGCAAAACCACATACAGATAGCACATCTCACCTCACACCCATAACAACCAATCACACACACAACCTCTCAAACACAGCCAAACACGTACCACAATCACACACGCAAAACACACACAACACATACAAAACCACACGCAAAACACACAACCAACAATTAACGCACGTAGCACACACTGCACACACTACACACCCCACACACAACGCACACAGACACCCCACACGCGGGCACCACTACACGATGCACACACACACACAGAACTCAAAAGGTAACAACACAACTGTCACAGGGCACACAACAGACGCTACAGAGCACATGTTTCTCATAAAACACACAAATCACATTTGCGAGAGTACATGCAGCACACACAATGGGGCACACTAAACAAGCACAACCACCCACGGACAACATATCTCACATCACAAACATAACAACCACACACACTCAACCACTCAAACACAACCACACACAAATCACAATCACACACGCAAAAAACACACACAACACTCACAAAGCCATAGGCCAAACACACATAACCAACAGAGAAGACAAACAGCACACATTTCACCCACTACACGCTACACGCACAACCACGCACAGGGACAACACACATACATCCTCACACAGGAGCACAACGCAGAACACACACACAGCACAGGAACATGCTACACAATAGTCAGAGCACACACACCACTCCCTTCAAGGCGCAAAGCTGCTCACAATGCACACGAAAATCATTGCACAGACTACGTACTGCACACACCAAGAGACATACTAAACAAGCACAACCACACACGGTCAACACATCTCACATCATGTGCATAACTCACAGAGCCAGACACACACACAACCTCTCTAACAGATCGCACAAGTCACAATCACGCGCACAAAACCGACACAACACATACAAATCCACACACAGCTGACGAAAACACATGCAACGCACATATGATGCGCCACACGCAACACACGCAACCGCAAGCATACAGTACAGAGCACACGCAGACATCACGAACCAAAACCCACAAACACACACAGAACAAACACATGCACACAACACGTGCGACACAAGGCTAAATCAACATCACACACAACACTCAAATCACACAGACCAGCCAACATCTACCCAGTACGTGACACACAGAAGGCATATAGACAGCGCTCACACACAACCCAGAACACTGTACATAACACAACAGACCAAAGAAAGATCAGACACATTTCACACTACACAATAGACTGGAAGCCACACACCAAACACAAAACGTGTACAACGGTCAACAGATGAACCTATACCACACATATGGCATATAAAATAGACACAACACGGACAACACACAACAACACACAGGAAAGAAGCGAGACCCACAGACCATAGATAACACAACGCAAAACACACAAGAACACAGCACACACAGCGGACCAGAACAGAGAATACACACAGAATCACAAGAAAACACCACAAATCACTCACTGCCGAATACCAAAATCACATAGAGCACACCACACGCACAACAAACCCAAAAAACACAAAAAGAGATCAGGTGCTTAGCCTTCTACTGCCATGTTAACTAAGTTTTCTGTATCACATAGGAGCAAGTTGCATGTAAGGGGAAACTAGCATCGTATTCGCTCAGGGAAGGTCTCCTCAGTGCACGGTGGACTGTTTCTCCAGCAGAGTCTGGCATAAGGCTCTCCTGCCGCAGTTCCTGACACTTTACGACAAAGGCATCTTCAGGGCTATGCTTTTACTCACCAGGACACTCCGGTTCTGTGCGTCCTCTTTGTAGCACCCCCAGGAAACAAGGATCTCCCGGATGATTCCAAACCTGTGGAGAAAACAGACAAGCACGAAAGGCTTTCTTCAGTGTGCTTGAATGCAGAGGTCTAAGGACTGCCCTTAAGCATTTCGCTTTAGAAACATGGCAAAGGATTCTTTCTCCCTGCAGATCACAAAGAGAGAGCCGTGCTGCACATGGTTTGTTCAGGCTGATAAAGGTCTGGCCCGGAGAAGAGCTTTGTTCTGATGAAAAGATGATCAGCTGAAGGAGCCCCAACAGCATCTTCCCTTAAACCTAGTTGCAAGTCCTATTCACAGCACACGAATCTCTTGGAAGTAAGGTGCATTCAGAGAGGACACCATGCCCACCTACGTTTGGCCATTCCACTCTGTGTGAGTTAGGAGAAAGTCACTGAGAGTGTTAGATCGTGAAGTTAGAGCTCAGTTAGCCCAGAACAATTTCCATTGCAGGTTCGAATGAAGCTTCCCTAGGCATAAAGAGGAGCTTACTTGACAGAGGCTCCTGGTGCTGCCTGCTTTTCACCTTTTGAACAGAACGCCTGTCCGTCCTGCTTCAATGCTGTGCGGAAAGCAACTTGCTCTGCCTCCTCACCTGAGGCTGGGCAGAAGACCTCTTCACAGTATCCTTGTGCCTGGGAGTACAAGTATATATAAGAAGCTCGCCTTGACACAGCAGTGCTTAGCTGTCAGTCCGGACATGTCTGAGCAGCAAATCACTTGGACTGAGACGGCCTCAGAGCCTTCTCTGCAGGACAGCAGCTCTGAGGCTTAGGGCCCATCCGCCACCAGGCTTTGGAGAAGCTTGCGCGCACCTCTTGCTGACATGATGCTGGGGGACTGAAGCCAATGTGCACTTAGTTTTCAAAGCTCAGACTGTGGCACGGGAGACCGGCTTACATACCCCACAGACCAACCTGGGCCTCTCTGACGCAGCCCGGTAGTAGCAGAAAAATGCGACGTTCAAAACTTCCAAGCTAAAGTCACTGTATGCAGGCATATTTCTGACAGCCGTGCTTCCTCTGCCAGGCTTCACGTTAATGGCCACACAGGCGAGTGTCCGCTGTTCAGCATAAGGGAGTTCTACACAGCAGACTTCACTCAGGCGCTTTGGGTGCAGACACCACAGGACAGACACGGAAAGCTCATTGCAAGCTCAGTTTCAGCATCCACTGCAAAGACTTCAATGATTCCTTGAATGGGGCATCCTGCACTGCTTTCTTTCACCCACGTAAGCTGAATCCAACGCTGACTTGCCTCCACTGCTGTTATTTCGAAGCATCTTGTTCTGCAACTTCCCGTGTGGCTAGGGCTAAGGCCTATTCGAAGCCCACTTACATCCTTGACATAGAGGGCGTACAGAGAAGACCGCCTTCTGCTGCAAAGTTTACTGTTTTCCATATCACATAGGAGCAAATTGCATGCACGGCGAAAGCAGCCTAGTATTCTCTCAGGGACGGTCTCCTCAGTGCACGGTGGATTGTTTCCCCAGCAAAGTCCGGCATAAGGCTCTCCTGCAGGAGTTTCTGGCTCTTTACTACAAAGGCATCTTCAGAGCATTGCTATTAAAGGGACGAGGCGGCTCTTTGCATCCTCTTCTATCGCCCTCAGGAAACAAGATCCCACCCCCACCCCCAGTGGTTTACGAACCTGTGGAGAAAACGGACAAGCATGAGAGGCTATCTCCAGTGTGCTTGAATGCAGAAGTCTCTCAACACCCGGACAGCACAGCACACTGAACATCAAACCCCACACACACTGAGAACGTAACTGCACACAATACACTTGAAGCACGGTTCTCAGAGAGAACACGACACACATAGTGAGGCTCACTGACCAAGCATGACCACACACAGTACGCACATCACAAACTACCCTCATTACTCGAACAGCCAACCACACACCCAACCTGTCAAACACAACCACACACGAATCACAATCACACATGCAAAACGCACACCACACATACAACACATACGAAGCCACATGCAAAAAACACACACACCACAACAAAAAGAACACCGAATTTTTGCAACACACATTTCACACTCTACACACATCACTCCAATCACACATAAAGCATACAGCCCACAGAGTCTCACAGAATGGGCAATGCCAAACGCGCAACACATGCACAAAGCATATCAGTCGTAACACACAATTACTATATCACACAACTTGCAAAACACAGATCACACAACACCCACGCAATATGCAGCACACAGAGAACAATACACTCAACACAAACACAAATCACAGAACAGCACATCACACAACACACACAAGCATCACACACAGAAATTAAAATCACATCTCACAAAAAACACAACGCCCTGCATTAACAGTGCAACACACACAGAACAACGCAAACTCCACATGCCACACATAGAGCCACACACGGCACACACTCAAGCAACAACCACAACACACACAACAAAACACCCACAAACGCATACATAGAGTACACACAGAACCTCTCAACACGCACACAGCACAACGTAGAGTACAACACACACCGCAAACAACACAGGACGTTAAAGCACACAATTCACAAGAACCACAGTTAGTGAGTACGCACAACACACACAATGTTGCACACTACACAAGCACAACTGCACAAAGACAACACATCTCACATCACACCCGTAACTCAACCCAACAAACATAACAGCCTCTCAAACACAGCCAAACACAAATCACAGTACACATACAAAACCACATGCAAAACGCACAACCCACAGAAGCCCACATAGCACACATTTCACCCACTACAAGCCACACACACTATCATGCACAGACACCCCACACTCATATGCACGCCCGAGCTGCACTGTGCAAAACGCACACACACAAGAGCCAAACTGGAACAGCACAAGTCACAAGACACACACCAGACACATCCAGGCACAGAATCGCTCACAACACACACGAACCACATTTCACAGAGTACACACAGCACACACAATGAGGCACACTAAACAAGCACAACTACACGCAGACAACACATTTCACATCACACACATAACAAGCAAACACCCACACAACCTCTCAAACACAACCACGCAGAAATCACACTCACACACGCAAAGCACACACCACACAAAACACATGCCAAATGACATGCAAAAACTACACAACCACAGAAACAACACCGAATTTATGAAACACAGTTCACACACTACACACTTCACGCAAAACACACAGAAAACATACAGCACACAGAGCCTCACAGAACACACAGTGCAAAGCGCACAACATATATACGAAGCATATCCGACACAACACACAACATCCCACACAACACATAAAATACACAGATGACACCACGCACATAGTACGCAAAACAGATAAGAGCACACACAACACGCATGCAACTTAGAGCACAATACGGTGCACATCACGCAACGCACGTGCGGTCACATCCCACATTTAACATGAAACGGAAAGCCATTCACAGACCACATGACATTCCCAATCACGAACACAACTCGCTCTACAAAAGACGCCAAACGTACAACACACAAGGACGCACTCCAAGCACCCAACACCCAACACAGAAACACCCACAACCGCACCAGCCACCCAGCACTCCACAGAGAAATAGACACAGAACACACACTACAAACAACAAAGTACCCAAACTGCACACATCACATGCACAAAAGTCACAACACAGAAAGAACACAACACCCAGGAAACACACACACAACCACATAAACACCGCCACGCACATTAAACCAGCAGATCACAGACTTCAAAGAGAAAATCACATAATAACACAGCACGCAAAATGTAACGCAACGCAGAATACGCACAGAATCACACAACAAACACCACAAAACACACCCTACCGTGGACACAAAAGACAAACAGCGCACTTCACACATCACACAAAACCCAACAAACACAAAACACATCACAGGAAGATGCACAACACAAACATCGCACACACGACACGCACATTGAAAGTATCACATCAATACATTACCACATGCAAAATCATACACAAATCAGAGAACACTACGTCACGCAACACACAGAAGCATCACACACAAATTAAGCATCACAACTCATGGCACACACGACACCCTGCATTGACAGCACAACACACAGACCGACGCGACCACTACATACCACACATAAAGCCACACACAACACACACTCGAGAAATAACCACAACAAACACAAGTAAACAACCACAAACACAAAGATATGGAGAACACACACAAACTCAACACGCAAACAGCACAACATTTGAAACAACATACACCACGAACATCAGAGGACATAAAGGCACCCAATTCTCACAAACCACATTTAACCGTGTACACACCCCACACTCAACGAGGCACACCACACAAGCAAAACCACATACAGATAGCACATCTCACCTCACACCCATAACAACCAATCACACACACAACCTCTCAAACACAGCCAAACACGTACCACAATCACACACGCAAAACACACACAACACATACAAAACCACACGCAAAACACACAACCAACAATTAACGCACGTAGCACACACTGCACACACTACACACCCCACACACAACGCACACAGACACCCCACACGCGGGCACCACTACACGATGCACACACACACACAGAACTCAAAAGGTAACAACACAACTGTCACAGGGCACACAACAGACGCTACAGAGCACATGTTTCTCATAAAACACACAAATCACATTTGCGAGAGTACATGCAGCACACACAATGGGGCACACTAAACAAGCACAACCACCCACGGACAACATATCTCACATCACAAACATAACAACCACACACACTCAACCACTCAAACACAACCACACACAAATCACAATCACACACGCAAAAAACACACACAACACTCACAAAGCCATAGGCCAAACACACATAACCAACAGAGAAGACAAACAGCACACATTTCACCCACTACACGCTACACGCACAACCACGCACAGGGACAACACACATACATCCTCACACAGGAGCACAACGCAGAACACACACACAGCACAGGAACATGCTACACAATAGTCAGAGCACACACACCACTCCCTTCAAGGCGCAAAGCTGCTCACAATGCACACGAAAATCATTGCACAGACTACGTACTGCACACACCAAGAGACATACTAAACAAGCACAACCACACACGGTCAACACATCTCACATCATGTGCATAACTCACAGAGCCAGACACACACACAACCTCTCTAACAGATCGCACAAGTCACAATCACGCGCACAAAACCGACACAACACATACAAATCCACACACAGCTGACGAAAACACATGCAACGCACATATGATGCGCCACACGCAACACACGCAACCGCAAGCATACAGTACAGAGCACACGCAGACATCACGAACCAAAACCCACAAACACACACAGAACAAACACATGCACACAACACGTGCGACACAAGGCTAAATCAACATCACACACAACACTCAAATCACACAGACCAGCCAACATCTACCCAGTACGTGACACACAGAAGGCATATAGACAGCGCTCACACACAACCCAGAACACTGTACATAACACAACAGACCAAAGAAAGATCAGACACATTTCACACTACACAATAGACTGGAAGCCACACACCAAACACAAAACGTGTACAACGGTCAACAGATGAACCTATACCACACATATGGCATATAAAATAGACACAACACGGACAACACACAACAACACACAGGAAAGAAGCGAGACCCACAGACCATAGATAACACAACGCAAAACACACAAGAACACAGCACACACAGCGGACCAGAACAGAGAATACACACAGAATCACAAGAAAACACCACAAATCACTCACTGCCGAATACCAAAATCACATAGAGCACACCACACGCACAACAAACCCAAAAAACACAAAAAGAGATCAGGTGCTTAGCCTTCTACTGCCATGTTAACTAAGTTTTCTGTATCACATAGGAGCAAGTTGCATGTAAGGGGAAACTAGCATCGTATTCGCTCAGGGAAGGTCTCCTCAGTGCACGGTGGACTGTTTCTCCAGCAGAGTCTGGCATAAGGCTCTCCTGCAGCAGTTCCTGACACTTTACGACAAAGGCATCTTCAGGGCTATGCTTTTACTCACCAGGACACTCCGGTTCTGTGCGTCCTCTTTGTAGCACCCCCAGGAAACAAGGATCTCCCGGATGATTCCAAACCTGTGGAGAAAACAGACAAGCACGAAAGGCTTTCTTCAGTGTGCTTGAATGCAGAGGTCTAAGGACTGCCCTTAAGCATTTCGCTTTAGAAACATGGCAAAGGATTCTTTCTCCCTGCAGATCACAAAGAGAGAGCCGTGCTGCACATGGTTTGTTCAGGCTGATAAAGGTCTGGCCCGGAGAAGAGCTTTGTTCTGATGAAAAGATGATCAGCTGAAGGAGCCCCAACAGCATCTTCCCTTAAACCTAGTTGCAAGTCCTATTCACAGCACACGAATCTCTTGGAAGTAAGGTGCATTCAGAGAGGACACCATGCCCACCTACGTTTGGCCATTCCACTCTGTGTGAGTTAGGAGAAAGTCACTGAGAGTGTTAGATCGTGAAGTTAGAGCTCAGTTAGCCCAGAACAATTTCCATTGCAGGTTCGAATGAAGCTTCCCTAGGCATAAAGAGGAGCTTACTTGACAGAGGCTCCTGGTGCTGCCTGCTTTTCACCTTTTGAACAGAACGCCTGTCCGTCCTGCTTCAATGCTGTGCGGAAAGCAAATTGCTCTGCCTCCTCACCTGAGGCTGGGCAGAAGACCTCTTCACAGTATCCTTGTGCCTGGGAGTACAAGTATATATAAGAAGCTCGCCTTGACACAGCAGTGCTTAGCTGTCAGTCCGGACATGTCTGAGCAGCAAATCACTTGGACTGAGACGGCCTCAGAGCCTTCTCTGCAGGACAGCAGCTCTGAGGCTTAGGGCCCATCCGCCACCAGGCTTTGGAGAAGCTTGCGTGCACCTCTTGCTGACATGATGCTGGGGGACTGAAGCCAATGTGCACTTAGTTTTCAAAGCTCAGACTGTGGCACGGGAGACCGGCTTACATACCCCACAGACCAACCTGGGCCTCTCTGACGCAGCCCGGTAGTAGCAGAAAAATGCGACGTTCAAAACTTCCAAGCTAAAGTCACTGTATGCAGGCATATTTCTGACAGCCGTGCTTCCTCTGCCAGGCTTCACGTTAATGGCCACACAGGCGAGTGTCCGCTGTTCAGCATAAGCGAGTTCTACACAGCAGACTTCACTCAGGCGCTTTGGGTGCAGACACCACAGGACAGACACGGAAAGCTCATTGCAAGCTCAGTTTCAGCATCCACTGCAAAGACTTCAATGATTCCTTGAATGGGGCATCCTGCACTGCTTTCTTTCACCCACGTAAGCTGAATCCAACGCTGACTTGCCTCCACTGCTGTTATTTCGAAGCATCTTGTTCTGCAACTTCCCGTGTGGCTAGGGCTAAGGCCTATTCGAAGCCCACTTACATCCTTGACATAGAGGGCGTACAGAGAAGACCGCCTTCTGCTGCAAAGTTTACTGTTTTCCATATCACATAGGAGCAAATTGCATGCACGGCGAAAGCAGCCTAGTATTCTCTCAGGGACGGTCTCCTCAGTGCACGGTGGATTGTTTCCCCAGCAAAGTCCGGCATAAGGCTCTCCTGCAGGAGTTTCTGGCTCTTTACTACAAAGGCATCTTCAGAGCATTGCTATTAAAGGGACGAGGCGGCTCTTTGCATCCTCTTCTATCGCCCTCAGGAAACAAGATCCCACCCCCACCCCCAGTGGTTTACGAACCTGTGGAGAAAACGGACAAGCAGGAGAGGCTATCTACAGTGTGCTTGAATGCAGAAGTCTCTCAACACCCGGACAGCACAGCACACTGAACATCAAACCCCACACACACTGAGAACGTAACTGCACACAATACACTTGAAGCACGGTTCTCAGAGAGAACACGACACACATAGTGAGGCTCACTGACCAAGCATGACCACACACAGTACGCACATCACAAACTACCCTCATTACTCGAACAGCCAACCACACACCCAACCTGTCAAACACAACCACACACGAATCACAATCACACATGCAAAACGCACACCACACATACAACACATACGAAGCCACATGCAAAAAACACACACACCACAACAAAAAGAACACCGAATTTTTGCAACACACATTTCACACTCTACACACATCACTCCAATCACACATAAAGCATACAGCCCACAGAGTCTCACAGAATGGGCAATGCCAAACGCGCAACACATGCACAAAGCATATCAGTCGTAACACACAATTACTATATCACACAACTTGCAAAACACAGATCACACAACACCCACGCAATATGCAGCACACAGAGAACAATACACTCAACACAAACACAAATCACAGAACAGCACATCACACAACACACACAAGCATCACACACAGAAATTAAAATCACATCTCACAAAAAACACAACGCCCTGCATTAACAGTGCAACACACACAGAACAACGCAAACTCCACATGCCACACATAGAGCCACACACGGCACACACTCAAGCAACAACCACAACACACACAACAAAACACCCACAAACGCATACATAGAGTACACACAGAACCTCTCAACACGCACACAGCACAACGTAGAGTACAACACACACCGCAAACAACACAGGACGTTAAAGCACACAATTCACAAGAACCACAGTTAGTGAGTACGCACAACACACACAATGTTGCACACTACACAAGCACAACTGCACAAAGACAACACATCTCACATCACACCCGTAACTCAACCCAACAAACATAACAGCCTCTCAAACACAGCCAAACACAAATCACAGTACACATACAAAACCACATGCAAAACGCACAACCCACAGAAGCCCACATAGCACACATTTCACCCACTACAAGCCACACACACTATCATGCTCAGACACCCCACACTCATATGCACGCCCGAGCTGCACTGTGCAAAACGCACACACACAAGAGCCAAACTGGAACAGCACAAGTCACAAGACACACACCAGACACATCCAGGCACAGAATCGCTCACAACACACACGAACCACATTTCACAGAGTACACACAGCACACACAATGAGGCACACTAAACAAGCACAACTACACGCAGACAACACATTTCACATCACACACATAACAAGCAAACACCCACACAACCTCTCAAACACAACCACGCAGAAATCACACGCACACACCACACAAAACACATGCCAAATGACATGCAAAAACTACACAACCACAGAAACAACACCGAATTTATGAAACACAGTTCACACACTACACACTTCACGCAAAACACACAGAAAACATACAGCACACAGAGCCTCACAGAACACACAGTGCAAAGCGCACAACATATATACGAAGCATATCCGACACAACACACAACATCCCACACAACACATAAAATACACAGATGACACCACGCACATAGTACGCAAAACAGATAAGAGCACACACAACACGCATGCAACTTAGAGCACAATACGGTGCACATCACGCAACGCACGTGCGGTCACATCCCACATTTAACATGAAACGGAAAGCCATTCACAGACCACATGACATTCCCAATCACGAACACAACTCGCTGTACAAAAGACGCCAAACGTACAACACACAAGGACGCACTCCAAGCACCCAACACCCAACACAGAAACACCCACAACCGCACCAGCCACCCAGCACTCCACAGAGAAATAGACACAGAACACACACTACAAACAACAAAGTACCCAAACTGCACACATCACATGCACAAAAGTCACAACACAGAAAGAACACAACACCCAGGAAACACACACACAACCACATAAACACCGCCACGCACATTAAACCAGCAGATCACAGACTTCAAAGAGAAAATCACATAATAACACAGCACGCAAAATGTAACGCAACGCAGAATACGCACAGAATCACACAACAAACACCACAAAACACACCCTACCGTGGACACAAAAGACAAACAGCGCACTTCACACATCACACAAAACCCAACAAACACAAAACACATCACAGGAAGATGCACAACACAAACATCGCACACACGACACGCACATTGAAAGTATCACATCAATACATTACCACATGCAAAATCATACACAAATCAGAGAACACTACGTCACGCAACACACAGAAGCATCACACACAAATTAAGCATCACAACTCATGGCACACACGACACCCTGCATTGACAGCACAACACACAGACCGACGCGACCACTACATACCACACATAAAGCCACACACAACACACACTCGAGGAATAACCACAACAAACACAAGTAAACAACCACAAACACAAAGATATGGAGAACACACACAAACTCAACACGCAAACAGCACAACATTTGAAACAACATACACCACGAACATCAGAGGACATAAAGGCACCCAATTCTCACAAACCACATTTAACCGTGTACACACCCCACACTCAACGAGGCACACCACACAAGCAAAACCACATACAGATAGCACATCTCACCTCACACCCATAACAACCAATCACACACACAACCTCTCAAACACAGCCAAACACGTACCACAATCACACACGCAAAACACACACAACACATACATAACCACACGCAAAACACACAACCAACAATTAACGCACGTAGCACACACTGCACACACTACACACCCCACACACAACGCACACAGACACCCCACACGCGGGCACCACTACACGATGCACACACACACACAGAACTCAAAAGGTAACAACACAACTGTCACAGGGCACACAACAGACGCTACAGAGCACATGTTTCTCATAAAACACACAAATCACATTTGCGAGAGTACATGCAGCACACACAATGGGGCACACTAAACAAGCACAACCACCCACGGACAACATATCTCACATCACAAACATAACAACCACACACACTCAACCACTCAAACACAACCACACACAAATCACAATCACACACGCAAAAAACACACACAACACTCACAAAGCCATAGGCCAAACACACATAACCAACAGAGAAGACAAACAGCACACATTTCACCCACTACACGCTACACGCACAACCACGCACAGGGACAACACACATACATCCTCACACAGGAGCACAACGCAGAACACACACACAGCACAGGAACATGCTACACAATAGTCAGAGCACACACACCACTCCCTTCAAGGCGCAAAGCTGCTCACAATGCACACGAAAATCATTGCACAGACTACGTACTGCACACACCAAGAGACATACTAAACAAGCACAACCACACACGGTCAACACATCTCACATCATGTGCATAACTCACAGAGCCAGACACACACACAACCTCTCTAACAGATCGCACAAGTCACAATCACGCGCACAAAACCGACACAACACATACAAATCCACACACAGCTGACGAAAACACATGCAACGCACATATGATGCGCCACACGCAACACACGCAACCGCAAGCATACAGTACAGAGCACACGCAGACATCACGAACCAAAACCCACAAACACACACAGAACAAACACATGCACACAACACGTGCGACACAAGGCTAAATCAACATCACACACAACACTCAAATCACACAGACCAGCCAACATCTACCCAGTACGTGACACACAGAAGGCATATAGACAGCGCTCACACACAACCCAGAACACTGTACATAACACAACAGACCAAAGAAAGATCAGACACATTTCACACTACACAATAGACTGGAAGCCACACACCAAACACAAAACGTGTACAACGGTCAACAGATGAACCTATACCACACATATGGCATATAAAATAGACACAACACGGACAACACACAACAACACACAGGAAAGAAGCGAGACCCACAGACCATAGATAACACAACGCAAAACACACAAGAACACAGCACACACAGCGGACCAGAACAGAGAATACACACAGAATCACAAGAAAACACCACAAATCACTCACTGCCGAATACCAAAATCACATAGAGCACACCACACGCACAACAAACCCAAAAAACACAAAAAGAGATCAGGTGCTTAGCCTTCTACTGCCATGTTAACTAAGTTTTCTGTATCACATAGGAGCAAGTTGCATGTAAGGGGAAACTAGCATCGTATTCGCTCAGGGAAGGTCTCCTCAGTGCACGGTGGACTGTTTCTCCAGCAGAGTCTGGCATAAGGCTCTCCTGCCGCAGTTCCTGACACTTTACGACAAAGGCATCTTCAGGGCTATGCTTTTACTCACCAGGACACTCCGGTTCTGTGCGTCCTCTTTGTAGCACCCCCAGGAAACAAGGATCTCCCGGATGATTCCAAACCTGTGGAGAAAACAGACAAGCACGAAAGGCTTTCTTCAGTGTGCTTGAATGCAGAGGTCTAAGGACTGCCCTTAAGCATTTCGCTTTAGAAACATGGCAAAGGATTCTTTCTCCCTGCAGATCACAAAGAGAGAGCCGTGCTGCACATGGTTTGTTCAGGCTGATAAAGGTCTGGAGAAGAGGCCCGGAGAAGAGCTTTGTTCTGATGAAAAGATGATCAGCTGAAGGAGCCCCAACAGCATCTTCCCTTAAACCTAGTTGCAAGTCCTATTCACAGCACACGAATCTCTTGGAAGTAAGGTGCATTCAGAGAGGACACCATGCCCACCTACGTTTGGCCATTCCACTCTGTGTGAGTTAGGAGAAAGTCACTGAGAGTGTTAGATCGTGAAGTTAGAGCTCAGTTAGCCCAGAACAATTTCCATTGCAGGTTCGAATGAAGCTTCCCTAGGCATAAAGAGGAGCTTACTTGACAGAGGCTCCTGGTGCTGCCTGCTTTTCACCTTTTGAACAGAACGCCTGTCCGTCCTGCTTCAATGCTGTGCGGAAAGCAACTTGCTCTGCCTCCTCACCTGAGGCTGGGCAGAAGACCTCTTCACAGTATCCTTGTGCCTGGGAGTACAAGTATATATAAGAAGCTCGCCTTGACACAGCAGTGCTTAGCTGTCAGTCCGGACATGTCTGAGCAGCAAATCACTTGGACTGAGACGGCCTCAGAGCCTTCTCTGCAGGACAGCAGCTCTGAGGCTTAGGGCCCATCCGCCACCAGGCTTTGGAGAAGCTTGCGCGCACCTCTTGCTGACATGATGCTGGGGGACTGAAGCCAATGTGCACTTAGTTTTCAAAGCTCAGACTGTGGCACGGGAGACCGGCTTACATACCCCACAGACCAACCTGGGCCTCTCTGACGCAGCCCGGTAGTAGCAGAAAAATGCGACGTTCAAAACTTCCAAGCTAAAGTCACTGTATGCAGGCATATTTCTGACAGCCGTGCTTCCTCTGCCAGGCTTCACGTTAATGGCCACACAGGCGAGTGTCCGCTGTTCAGCATAAGGGAGTTCTACACAGCAGACTTCACTCAGGCGCTTTGGGTGCAGACACCACAGGACAGACACGGAAAGCTCATTGCAAGCTCAGTTTCAGCATCCACTGCAAAGACTTCAATGATTCCTTGAATGGGGCATCCTGCACTGCTTTCTTTCACCCACGTAAGCTGAATCCAACGCTGACTTGCCTCCACTGCTGTTATTTCGAAGCATCTTGTTCTGCAACTTCCCGTGTGGCTAGGGCTAAGGCCTATTCGAAGCCCACTTACATCCTTGACATAGAGGGCGTACAGAGAAGACCGCCTTCTGCTGCAAAGTTTACTGTTTTCCATATCACATAGGAGCAAATTGCATGCACGGCGAAAGCAGCCTAGTATTCTCTCAGGGACGGTCTCCTCAGTGCACGGTGGATTGTTTCCCCAGCAAAGTCCGGCATAAGGCTCTCCTGCAGGAGTTTCTGGCTCTTTACTACAAAGGCATCTTCAGAGCATTGCTATTAAAGGGACGAGGCGGCTCTTTGCATCCTCTTCTATCGCCCTCAGGAAACAAGATCCCACCCCCACCCCCAGTGGTTTACGAACCTGTGGAGAAAACGGACAAGCATGAGAGGCTATCTCCAGTGTGCTTGAATGCAGAAGTCTCTCAACACCCGGACAGCACAGCACACTGAACATCAAACCCCACACACACTGAGAACGTAACTGCACACAATACACTTGAAGCACGGTTCTCAGAGAGAACACGACACACATAGTGAGGCTCACTGACCAAGCATGACCACACACAGTACGCACATCACAAACTACCCTCATTACTCGAACAGCCAACCACACACCCAACCTGTCAAACACAACCACACACGAATCACAATCACACATGCAAAACGCACACCACACATACAACACATACGAAGCCACATGCAAAAAACACACACACCACAACAAAAAGAACACCGAATTTTTGCAACACACATTTCACACTCTACACACATCACTCCAATCACACATAAAGCATACAGCCCACAGAGTCTCACAGAATGGGCAATGCCAAACGCGCAACACATGCACAAAGCATATCAGTCGTAACACACAATTACTATATCACACAACTTGCAAAACACAGATCACACAACACCCACGCAATATGCAGCACACAGAGAACAATACACTCAACACAAACACAAATCACAGAACAGCACATCACACAACACACACAAGCATCACACACAGAAATTAAAATCACATCTCACAAAAAACACAACGCCCTGCATTAACAGTGCAACACACACAGAACAACGCAAACTCCACATGCCACACATAGAGTACACACAGAACCTCTCAACACGCACACAGCACAACGTAGAGTACAACACACACCGCAAACAACACAGGACGTTAAAGCACACAATTCACAAGAACCACAGTTAGTGAGTACGCACAACACACACAATGTTGCACACTACACAAGCACAACTGCACAAAGACAACACATCTCACATCACACCCGTAACTCAACCCAACAAACATAACAGCCTCTCAAACACAGCCAAACACAAATCACAGTACACATACAAAACCACATGCAAAACGCACAACCCACAGAAGCCCACATAGCACACATTTCACCCACTACAAGCCACACACACTATCATGCTCAGACACCCCACACTCATATGCACGCCCGAGCTGCACTGTGCAAAACGCACACACACAAGAGCCAAACTGGAACAGCACAAGTCACAAGACACACACCAGACACATCCAGGCACAGAATCGCTCACAACACACACGAACCACATTTCACAGAGTACACACAGCACACACAATGAGGCACACTAAACAAGCACAACTACACGCAGACAACACATTTCACATCACACACATAACAAGCAAACACCCACACAACCTCTCAAACACAACCACGCAGAAATCACACGCACACACCACACAAAACACATGCCAAATGACATGCAAAAACTACACAACCACAGAAACAACACCGAATTTATGAAACACAGTTCACACACTACACACTTCACGCAAAACACACAGAAAACATACAGCACACAGAGCCTCACAGAACACACAGTGCAAAGCGCACAACATATATACGAAGCATATCCGACACAACACACAACATCCCACACAACACATAAAATACACAGATGACACCACGCACATAGTACGCAAAACAGATAAGAGCACACACAACACGCATGCAACTTAGAGCACAATACGGTGCACATCACGCAACGCACGTGCGGTCACATCCCACATTTAACATGAAACGGAAAGCCATTCACAGACCACATGACATTCCCAATCACGAACACAACTCGCTCTACAAAAGACGCCAAACGTACAACACACAAGGACGCACTCCAAGCACCCAACACCCAACACAGAAACACCCACAACCGCACCAGCCACCCAGCACTCCACAGAGAAATAGACACAGAACACACACTACAAACAACAAAGTACCCAAACTGCACACATCACATGCACAAAAGTCACAACACAGAAAGAACACAACACCCAGGAAACACACACACAACCACATAAACACCGCCACGCACATTAAACCAGCAGATCACAGACTTCAAAGAGAAAATCACATAATAACACAGCACGCAAAATGTAACGCAACGCAGAATACGCACAGAATCACACAACAAACACCACAAAACACACCCTACCGTGGACACAAAAGACAAACAGCGCACTTCACACATCACACAAAACCCAACAAACACAAAACACATCACAGGAAGATGCACAACACAAACATCGCACACACGACACGCACATTGAAAGTATCACATCAATACATTACCACATGCAAAATCATACACAAATCAGAGAACACTACGTCACGCAACACACAGAAGCATCACACACAAATTAAGCATCACAACTCATGGCACACACGACACCCTGCATTGACAGCACAACACACAGACCGACGCGACCACTACATACCACACATAAAGCCACACACAACACACACTCGAGGAATAACCACAACAAACACAAGTAAACAACCACAAACACAAAGATATGGAGAACACACACAAACTCAACACGCAAACAGCACAACATTTGAAACAACATACACCACGAACATCAGAGGACATAAAGGCACCCAATTCTCACAAACCACATTTAACCGTGTACACACCCCACACTCAACGAGGCACACCACACAAGCAAAACCACATACAGATAGCACATCTCACCTCACACCCATAACAACCAATCACACACACAACCTCTCAAACACAGCCAAACACGTACCACAATCACACACGCAAAACACACACAACACATACAAAACCACACGCAAAACACACAACCAACAATTAACGCACGTAGCACACACTGCACACACTACACACCCCACACACAACGCACACAGACACCCCACACGCGGGCACCACTACACGATGCACACACACACACAGAACTCAAAAGGTAACAACACAACTGTCACAGGGCACACAACAGACGCTACAGAGCACATGTTTCTCATAAAACACACAAATCACATTTGCGAGAGTACATGCAGCACACACAATGGGGCACACTAAACAAGCACAACCACCCACGGACAACATATCTCACATCACAAACATAACAACCACACACACTCAACCACTCAAACACAACCACACACAAATCACAATCACACACGCAAAAAACACACACAACACTCACAAAGCCATAGGCCAAACACACATAACCAACAGAGAAGACAAACAGCACACATTTCACCCACTACACGCTACACGCACAACCACGCACAGGGACAACACACATACATCCTCACACAGGAGCACAACGCAGAACACACACACAGCACAGGAACATGCTACACAATAGTCAGAGCACACACACCACTCCCTTCAAGGCGCAAAGCTGCTCACAATGCACACGAAAATCATTGCACAGACTACGTACTGCACACACCAAGAGACATACTAAACAAGCACAACCACACACGGTCAACACATCTCACATCATGTGCATAACTCACAGAGCCAGACACACACACAACCTCTCTAACAGATCGCACAAGTCACAATCACGCGCACAAAACCGACACAACACATACAAATCCACACACAGCTGACGAAAACACATGCAACGCACATATGATGCGCCACACGCAACACACGCAACCGCAAGCATACAGTACAGAGCACACGCAGACATCACGAACCAAAACCCACAAACACACACAGAACAAACACATGCACACAACACGTGCGACACAAGGCTAAATCAACATCACACACAACACTCAAATCACACAGACCAGCCAACATCTACCCAGTACGTGACACACAGAAGGCATATAGACAGCGCTCACACACAACCCAGAACACTGTACATAACACAACAGACCAAAGAAAGATCAGACACATTTCACACTACACAATAGACTGGAAGCCACACACCAAACACAAAACGTGTACAACGGTCAACAGATGAACCTATACCACACATATGGCATATAAAATAGACACAACACGGACAACACACAACAACACACAGGAAAGAAGCGAGACCCACAGACCATAGATAACACAACGCAAAACACACAAGAACACAGCACACACAGCGGACCAGAACAGAGAATACACACAGAATCACAAGAAAACACCACAAATCACTCACTGCCGAATACCAAAATCACATAGAGCACACCACACGCACAACAAACCCAAAAAACACAAAAAGAGATCAGGTGCTTAGCCTTCTACTGCCATGTTAACTAAGTTTTCTGTATCACATAGGAGCAAGTTGCATGTAAGGGGAAACTAGCATCGTATTCGCTCAGGGAAGGTCTCCTCAGTGCACGGTGGACTGTTTCTCCAGCAGAGTCTGGCATAAGGCTCTCCTGCAGCAGTTCCTGACACTTTACGACAAAGGCATCTTCAGGGCTATGCTTTTACTCACCAGGACACTCCGGTTCTGTGCGTCCTCTTTGTAGCACCCCCAGGAAACAAGGATCTCCCGGATGATTCCAAACCTGTGGAGAAAACAGACAAGCACGAAAGGCTTTCTTCAGTGTGCTTGAATGCAGAGGTCTAAGGACTGCCCTTAAGCATTTCGCTTTAGAAACATGGCAAAGGATTCTTTCTCCCTGCAGATCACAAAGAGAGAGCCGTGCTGCACATGGTTTGTTCAGGCTGATAAAGGTCTGGCCCGGAGAAGAGCTTTGTTCTGATGAAAAGATGATCAGCTGAAGGAGCCCCAACAGCATCTTCCCTTAAACCTAGTTGCAAGTCCTATTCACAGCACACGAATCTCTTGGAAGTAAGGTGCATTCAGAGAGGACACCATGCCCACCTACGTTTGGCCATTCCACTCTGTGTGAGTTAGGAGAAAGTCACTGAGAGTGTTAGATCGTGAAGTTAGAGCTCAGTTAGCCCAGAACAATTTCCATTGCAGGTTCGAATGAAGCTTCCCTAGGCATAAAGAGGAGCTTACTTGACAGAGGCTCCTGGTGCTGCCTGCTTTTCACCTTTTGAACAGAACGCCTGTCCGTCCTGCTTCAATGCTGTGCGGAAAGCAACTTGCTCTGCCTCCTCACCTGAGGCTGGGCAGAAGACCTCTTCACAGTATCCTTGTGCCTGGGAGTACAAGTATATATAAGAAGCTCGCCTTGACACAGCAGTGCTTAGCTGTCAGTCCGGACATGTCTGAGCAGCAAATCACTTGGACTGAGACGGCCTCAGAGCCTTCTCTGCAGGACAGCAGCTCTGAGGCTTAGGGCCCATCCGCCACCAGGCTTTGGAGAAGCTTGCGCGCACCTCTTGCTGACATGATGCTGGGGGACTGAAGCCAATGTGCACTTAGTTTTCAAAGCTCAGACTGTGGCACGGGAGACCGGCTTACATACCCCACAGACCAACCTGGGCCTCTCTGACGCAGCCCGGTAGTAGCAGAAAAATGCGACGTTCAAAACTTCCAAGCTAAAGTCACTGTATGCAGGCATATTTCTGACAGCCGTGCTTCCTCTGCCAGGCTTCACGTTAATGGCCACACAGGCGAGTGTCCGCTGTTCAGCATAAGCGAGTTCTACACAGCAGACTTCACTCAGGCGCTTTGGGTGCAGACACCACAGGACAGACACGGAAAGCTCATTGCAAGCTCAGTTTCAGCATCCACTGCAAAGACTTCAATGATTCCTTGAATGGGGCATCCTGCACTGCTTTCTTTCACCCACGTAAGCTGAATCCAACGCTGACTTGCCTCCACTGCTGTTATTTCGAAGCATCTTGTTCTGCAACTTCCCGTGTGGCTAGGGCTAAGGCCTATTCGAAGCCCACTTACATCCTTGACATAGAGGGCGTACAGAGAAGACCGCCTTCTGCTGCAAAGTTTACTGTTTTCCATATCACATAGGAGCAAATTGCATGCACGGCGAAAGCAGCCTAGTATTCTCTCAGGGACGGTCTCCTCAGTGCACGGTGGATTGTTTCCCCAGCAAAGTCCGGCATAAGGCTCTCCTGCAGGAGTTTCTGGCTCTTTACTACAAAGGCATCTTCAGAGCATTGCTATTAAAGGGACGAGGCGGCTCTTTGCATCCTCTTCTATCGCCCTCAGGAAACAAGATCCCACCCCCACCCCCAGTGGTTTACGAACCTGTGGAGAAAACGGACAAGCATGAGAGGCTATCTCCAGTGTGCTTGAATGCAGAAGTCTCTCAACACCCGGACAGCACAGCACACTGAACATCAAACCCCACACACACTGAGAACGTAACTGCACACAATACACTTGAAGCACGGTTCTCAGAGAGAACACGACACACATAGTGAGGCTCACTGACCAAGCATGACCACACACAGTACGCACATCACAAACTACCCTCATTACTCGAACAGCCAACCACACACCCAACCTGTCAAACACAACCACACACGAATCACAATCACACATGCAAAACGCACACCACACATACAACACATACGAAGCCACATGCAAAAAACACACACACCACAACAAAAAGAACACCGAATTTTTGCAACACACATTTCACACTCTACACACATCACTCCAATCACACATAAAGCATACAGCCCACAGAGTCTCACAGAATGGGCAATGCCAAACGCGCAACACATGCACAAAGCATATCAGTCGTAACACACAATTACTATATCACACAACTTGCAAAACACAGATCACACAACACCCACGCAATATGCAGCACACAGAGAACAATACACTCAACACAAACACAAATCACAGAACAGCACATCACACAACACACACAAGCATCACACACAGAAATTAAAATCACATCTCACAAAAAACACAACGCCCTGCATTAACAGTGCAACACACACAGAACAACGCAAACTCCACATGCCACACATAGAGCCACACACGGCACACACTCAAGCAACAACCACAACACACACAACAAAACACCCACAAACGCATACATAGAGTACACACAGAACCTCTCAACACGCACACAGCACAACGTAGAGTACAACACACACCGCAAACAACACAGGACGTTAAAGCACACAATTCACAAGAACCACAGTTAGTGAGTACGCACAACACACACAATGTTGCACACTACACAAGCACAACTGCACAAAGACAACACATCTCACATCACACCCGTAACTCAACCCAACAAACATAACAGCCTCTCAAACACAGCCAAACACAAATCACAGTACACATACAAAACCACATGCAAAACGCACAACCCACAGAAGCCCACATAGCACACATTTCACCCACTACAAGCCACACACACTATCATGCTCAGACACCCCACACTCATATGCACGCCCGAGCTGCACTGTGCAAAACGCACACACACAAGAGCCAAACTGGAACAGCACAAGTCACAAGACACACACCAGACACATCCAGGCACAGAATCGCTCACAACACACACGAACCACATTTCACAGAGTACACACAGCACACACAATGAGGCACACTAAACAAGCACAACTACACGCAGACAACACATTTCACATCACACACATAACAAGCAAACACCCACACAACCTCTCAAACACAACCACGCAGAAATCACACTCACACACGCAAAGCACACACCACACAAAACACATGCCAAATGACATGCAAAAACTACACAACCACAGAAACAACACCGAATTTATGAAACACAGTTCACACACTACACACTTCACGCAAAACACACAGAAAACATACAGCACACAGAGCCTCACAGAACACACAGTGCAAAGCGCACAACATATATACGAAGCATATCCGACACAACACACAACATCCCACACAACACATAAAATACACAGATGACACCACGCACATAGTACGCAAAACAGATAAGAGCACACACAACACGCATGCAACTTAGAGCACAATACGGTGCACATCACGCAACGCACGTGCGGTCACATCCCACATTTAACATGAAACGGAAAGCCATTCACAGACCACATGACATTCCCAATCACGAACACAACTCGCTCTACAAAAGACGCCAAACGTACAACACACAAGGACGCACTCCAAGCACCCAACACCCAACACAGAAACACCCACAACCGCACCAGCCACCCAGCACTCCACAGAGAAATAGACACAGAACACACACTACAAACAACAAAGTACCCAAACTGCACACATCACATGCACAAAAGTCACAACACAGAAAGAACACAACACCCAGGAAACACACACACAACCACATAAACACCGCCACGCACATTAAACCAGCAGATCACAGACTTCAAAGAGAAAATCACATAATAACACAGCACGCAAAATGTAACACAACGCAGAATACGCACAGAATCACACAACAAACACCACAAAACACACCCTACCGTGGACACAAAAGACAAACAGCGCACTTCACACATCACACAAAACCCAACAAACACAAAACACATCACAGGAAGATGCACAACACAAACATCGCACACACGACACGCACATTGAAAGTATCACATCAATACATTACCACATGCAAAATCATACACAAATCAGAGAACACTACGTCACGCAACACACAGAAGCATCACACACAAATTAAGCATCACAACTCATGGCACACACGACACCCTGCATTGACAGCACAACACACAGACCGACGCGACCACTACATACCACACATAAAGCCACACACAACACACACTCGAGGAATAACCACAACAAACACAAGTAAACAACCACAAACACAAAGATATGGAGAACACACACAAACTCAACACGCAAACAGCACAACATTTGAAACAACATACACCACGAACATCAGAGGACATAAAGGCACCCAATTCTCACAAACCACATTTAACCGTGTACACACCCCACACTCAACGAGGCACACCACACAAGCAAAACCACATACAGATAGCACATCTCACCTCACACCCATAACAACCAATCACACACACAACCTCTCAAACACAGCCAAACACGTACCACAATCACACACGCAAAACACACACAACACATACAAAACCACACGCAAAACACACAACCAACAATTAACGCACGTAGCACACACTGCACACACTACACACCCCACACACAACGCACACAGACACCCCACACGCGGGCACCACTACACGATGCACACACACACACAGAACTCAAAAGGTAACAACACAACTGTCACAGGGCACACAACAGACGCTACAGAGCACATGTTTCTCATAAAACACACAAATCACATTTGCGAGAGTACATGCAGCACACACAATGGGGCACACTAAACAAGCACAACCACCCACGGACAACATATCTCACATCACAAACATAACAACCACACACACTCAACCACTCAAACACAACCACACACAAATCACAATCACACACGCAAAAAACACACACAACACTCACAAAGCCATAGGCCAAACACACATAACCAACAGAGAAGACAAACAGCACACATTTCACCCACTACACGCTACACGCACAACCACGCACAGGGACAACACACATACATCCTCACACAGGAGCACAACGCAGAACACACACACAGCACAGGAACATGCTACACAATAGTCAGAGCACACACACCACTCCCTTCAAGGCGCAAAGCTGCTCACAATGCACACGAAAATCATTGCACAGACTACGTACTGCACACACCAAGAGACATACTAAACAAGCACAACCACACACGGTCAACACATCTCACATCATGTGCATAACTCACAGAGCCAGACACACACACAACCTCTCTAACAGATCGCACAAGTCACAATCACGCGCACAAAACCGACACAACACATACAAATCCACACACAGCTGACGAAAACACATGCAACGCACATATGATGCGCCACACGCAACACACACAACCGCAAGCATACAGTACAGAGCACACGCAGACATCACGAACCAAAACCCACAAACACACACAGAACAAACACATGCACACAACACGTGCGACACAAGGCTAAATCAACATCACACACACAACACTCAAATCACACAGACCAGCCAACATCTACCCAGTACGTGACACACAGAAGGCATATAGACAGCGCTCACACACAACCCAGAACACTGTACATAACACAACAGACCAAAGAAAGATCAGACACATTTCACACTACACAATAGACTGGAAGCCACACACCAAACACAAAACGTGTACAACGGTCAACAGATGAACCTATACCACACATATGGCATATAAAATAGACACAACACGGACAACACACAACAACACACAGGAAAGAAGCGAGACCCACAGACCATAGATAACACAACGCAAAACACACAAGAACACAGCACACACAGCGGACCAGAACAGAGAATACACACAGAATCACAAGAAAACACCACAAATCACTCACTGCCGAATACCAAAATCACATAGAGCACACCACACGCACAACAAACCCAAAAAACACAAAAAGAGATCAGGTGCTTAGCCTTCTACTGCCATGTTAACTAAGTTTTCTGTATCACATAGGAGCAAGTTGCATGTAAGGGGAAACTAGCATCGTATTCGCTCAGGGAAGGTCTCCTCAGTGCACGGTGGACTGTTTCTCCAGCAGAGTCTGGCATAAGGCTCTCCTGCAGCAGTTCCTGACACTTTACGACAAAGGCATCTTCAGGGCTATGCTTTTACTCACCAGGACACTCCGGTTCTGTGCGTCCTCTTTGTAGCACCCCCAGGAAACAAGGATCTCCCGGATGATTCCAAACCTGTGGAGAAAACAGACAAGCACGAAAGGCTTTCTTCAGTGTGCTTGAATGCAGAGGTCTAAGGACTGCCCTTAAGCATTTCGCTTTAGAAACATGGCAAAGGATTCTTTCTCCCTGCAGATCACAAAGAGAGAGCCGTGCTGCACATGGTTTGTTCAGGCTGATAAAGGTCTGGCCCGGAGAAGAGCTTTGTTCTGATGAAAAGATGATCAGCTGAAGGAGCCCCAACAGCATCTTCCCTTAAACCTAGTTGCAAGTCCTATTCACAGCACACGAATCTCTTGGAAGTAAGGTGCATTCAGAGAGGACACCATGCCCACCTACGTTTGGCCATTCCACTCTGTGTGAGTTAGGAGAAAGTCACTGAGAGTGTTAGATCGTGAAGTTAGAGCTCAGTTAGCCCAGAACAATTTCCATTGCAGGTTCGAATGAAGCTTCCCTAGGCATAAAGAGGAGCTTACTTGACAGAGGCTCCTGGTGCTGCCTGCTTTTCACCTTTTGAACAGAACGCCTGTCCGTCCTGCTTCAATGCTGTGCGGAAAGCAACTTGCTCTGCCTCCTCACCTGAGGCTGGGCAGAAGACCTCTTCACAGTATCCTTGTGCCTGGGAGTACAAGTATATATAAGAAGCTCGCCTTGACACAGCAGTGCTTAGCTGTCAGTCCGGACATGTCTGAGCAGCAAATCACTTGGACTGAGACGGCCTCAGAGCCTTCTCTGCAGGACAGCAGCTCTGAGGCTTAGGGCCCATCCGCCACCAGGCTTTGGAGAAGCTTGCGCGCACCTCTTGCTGACATGATGCTGGGGGACTGAAGCCAATGTGCACTTAGTTTTCAAAGCTCAGACTGTGGCACGGGAGACCGGCTTACATTCCCCACAGACCAACCTGGGCCTCTCTGACGCAGCCCGGTAGTAGCAGAAAAATGCGACGTTCAAAACTTCCAAGCTAAAGTCACTGTATGCAGGCATATTTCTGACAGCCGTGCTTCCTCTGCCAGGCTTCACGTTAATGGCCACACAGGCGAGTGTCCGCTGTTCAGCATAAGCGAGTTCTACACAGCAGACTTCACTCAGGCGCTTTGGGTGCAGACACCACAGGACAGACACGGAAAGCTCATTGCAAGCTCAGTTTCAGCATCCACTGCAAAGACTTCAATGATTCCTTGAATGGGGCATCCTGCACTGCTTTCTTTCACCCACGTAAGCTGAATCCAACGCTGACTTGCCTCCACTGCTGTTATTTCGAAGCATCTTGTTCTGCAACTTCCCGTGTGGCTAGGGCTAAGGCCTATTCGAAGCCCACTTACATCCTTGACATAGAGGGCGTACAGAGAAGACCGCCTTCTGCTGCAAAGTTTACTGTTTTCCATATCACATAGGAGCAAATTGCATGCACGGCGAAAGCAGCCTAGTATTCTCTCAGGGACGGTCTCCTCAGTGCACGGTGGATTGTTTCCCCAGCAAAGTCCGGCATAAGGCTCTCCTGCAGGAGTTTCTGGCTCTTTACTACAAAGGCATCTTCAGAGCATTGCTATTAAAGGGACGAGGCGGCTCTTTGCATCCTCTTCTATCGCCCTCAGGAAACAAGATCCCACCCCCACCCCCAGTGGTTTACGAACCTGTGGAGAAAACGGACAAGCATGAGAGGCTATCTACAGTGTGCTTGAATGCAGAAGTCTCTCAACACCCGGACAGCACAGCACACTGAACATCAAACCCCACACACACTGAGAACGTAACTGCACACAATACACTTGAAGCACGGTTCTCAGAGAGAACACGACACACATAGTGAGGCTCACTGACCAAGCATGACCACACACAGTACGCACATCACAAACTACCCTCATTACTCGAACAGCCAACCACACACCCAACCTGTCAAACACAACCACACACGAATCACAATCACACATGCAAAACGCACACCACACATACAACACATACGAAGCCACATGCAAAAAACACACACACCACAACAAAAAGAACACCGAATTTTTGCAACACACATTTCACACTCTACACACATCACTCCAATCACACATAAAGCATACAGCCCACAGAGTCTCACAGAATGGGCAATGCCAAACGCGCAACACATGCACAAAGCATATCAGTCGTAACACACAATTACTATATCACACAACTTGCAAAACACAGATCACACAACACCCACGCAATATGCAGCACACAGAGAACAATACACTCAACACAAACACAAATCACCGAACAGCACATCACACAACACACACAAGCATCACACACAGAAATTAAAATCACATCTCACAAAAAACACAACGCCCTGCATTAACAGTGCAACACACACAGAACAACGCAAACTCCACATGCCACACATAGAGCCACACACGGCACACACTCAAGCAACAACCACAACACACACAACAAAACACCCACAAACGCATACATAGAGTACACACAGAACCTCTCAACACGCACACAGCACAACGTAGAGTACAACACACACCGCAAACAACACAGGACGTTAAAGCACACAATTCACAAGAACCACAGTTAGTGAGTACGCACAACACACACAATGTTGCACACTACACAAGCACAACTGCACAAAGACAACACATCTCACATCACACCCGTAACTCAACCCAACAAACATAACAGCCTCTCAAACACAGCCAAACACAAATCACAGTACACATACAAAACCACATGCAAAACGCACAACCCACAGAAGCCCACATAGCACACATTTCACCCACTACAAGCCACACACACTATCATGCTCAGACACCCCACACTCATATGCACGCCCGAGCTGCACTGTGCAAAACGCACACACACAAGAGCCAAACTGGAACAGCACAAGTCACAAGACACACACCAGACACATCCAGGCACAGAATCGCTCACAACACACACGAACCACATTTCACAGAGTACACACAGCACACACAATGAGGCACACTAAACAAGCACAACTACACGCAGACAACACATTTCACATCACACACATAACAAGCAAACACCCACACAACCTCTCAAACACAACCACGCAGAAATCACACTCACACACGCAAAGCACACACCACACAAAACACATGCCAAATGACATGCAAAAACTACACAACCACAGAAACAACACCGAATTTATGAAACACAGTTCACACACTACACACTTCACGCAAAACACACAGAAAACATACAGCACACAGAGCCTCACAGAACACACAGTGCAAAGCGCACAACATATATACGAAGCATATCCGACACAACACACAACATCCCACACAACACATAAAATACACAGATGACACCACGCACATAGTACGCAAAACAGATAAGAGCACACACAACACGCATGCAACTTAGAGCACAATACGGTGCACATCACGCAACGCACGTGCGGTCACATCCCACATTTAACATGAAACGGAAAGCCATTCACAGACCACATGACATTCCCAATCACGAACACAACTCGCTCTACAAAAGACGCCAAACGTACAACACACAAGGACGCACTCCAAGCACCCAACACCCAACACAGAAACACCCACAACCGCACCAGCCACCCAGCACTCCACAGAGAAATAGACACAGAACACACACTACAAACAACAAAGTACCCAAACTGCACACATCACATGCACAAAAGTCACAACACAGAAAGAACACAACACCCAGGAAACACACACACAACCACATAAACACCGCCACGCACATTAAACCAGCAGATCACAGACTTCAAAGAGAAAATCACATAATACAGCACGCAAAATGTAACACAACGCAGAATACGCACAGAATCACACAACAAACACCACAAAACACACCCTACCGTGGACACAAAAGACAAACAGCGCACTTCACACATCACACAAAACCCAACAAACACAAAACACATCACAGGAAGATGCACAACACAAACATCGCACACACGACACGCACATTGAAAGTATCACATCAATACATTACCACATGCAAAATCATACACAAATCAGAGAACACTACGTCACGCAACACACAGAAGCATCACACACAAATTAAGCATCACAACTCATGGCACACACGACACCCTGCATTGACAGCACAACACACAGACCGACGCGACCACTACATACCACACATAAAGCCACACACAACACACACTCGAGGAATAACCACAACAAACACAAGTAAACAACCACAAACACAAAGATATGGAGAACACACACAAACTCAACACGCAAACAGCACAACATTTGAAACAACATACACCACGAACATCAGAGGACATAAAGGCACCCAATTCTCACAAACCACATTTAACCGTGTACACACCCCACACTCAACGAGGCACACCACACAAGCAAAACCACATACAGATAGCACATCTCACCTCACACCCATAACAACCAATCACACACACAACCTCTCAAACACAGCCAAACACGTACCACAATCACACACGCAAAACACACACAACACATACAAAACCACACGCAAAACACACAACCAACAATTAACGCACGTAGCACACACTGCACACACTACACACCCCACACACAACGCACACAGACACCCCACACGCGGGCACCACTACACGATGCACACACACACACAGAACTCAAAAGGTAACAACACAACTGTCACAGGGCACACAACAGACGCTACAGAGCACATGTTTCTCATAAAACACACAAATCACATTTGCGAGAGTACATGCAGCACACACAATGGGGCACACTAAACAAGCACAACCACCCACGGACAACATATCTCACATCACAAACATAACAACCACACACACTCAACCACTCAAACACAACCACACACAAATCACAATCACACACGCAAAAAACACACACAACACTCACAAAGCCATAGGCCAAACACACATAACCAACAGAGAAGACAAACAGCACACATTTCACCCACTACACGCTACACGCACAACCACGCACAGGGACAACACACATACATCCTCACACAGGAGCACAACGCAGAACACACACACAGCACAGGAACATGCTACACAATAGTCAGAGCACACACACCACTCCCTTCAAGGCGCAAAGCTGCTCACAATGCACACGAAAATCATTGCACAGACTACGTACTGCACACACCAAGAGACATACTAAACAAGCACAACCACACACGGTCAACACATCTCACATCATGTGCATAACTCACAGAGCCAGACACACACACAACCTCTCTAACAGATCGCACAAGTCACAATCACGCGCACAAAACCGACACAACACATACAAATCCACACACAGCTGACGAAAACACATGCAACGCACATATGATGCGCCACACGCAACACACGCAACCGCAAGCATACAGTACAGAGCACACGCAGACATCACGAACCAAAACCCACAAACACACACAGAACAAACACATGCACACAACACGTGCGACACAAGGCTAAATCAACATCACACACAACACTCAAATCACACAGACCAGCCAACATCTACCCAGTACGTGACACACAGAAGGCATATAGACAGCGCTCACACACAACCCAGAACACTGTACATAACACAACAGACCAAAGAAAGATCAGACACATTTCACACTACACAATAGACTGGAAGCCACCCACCAAACACAGAACGTGTACAACGGTCAACAGATGAACCTATACCACACATATGGCATATAAAATAGACACAACACGGACAACACACAACAACACACAGGAAAGAAGCGAGACCCACAGACCATAGATAACACAACGCAAAACACACAAGAACACAGCACACACAGCGGACCAGAACAGAGAATACACACAGAATCACAAGAAAACACCACAAATCACTCACTGCCGAATACCAAAATCACATAGAGCACACCACACGCACAACAAACCCAAAAAACACAAAAAGAGATCAGGTGCTTAGCCTTCTACTGCCATGTTAACTAAGTTTTCTGTATCACATAGGAGCAAGTTGCATGTAAGGGGAAACTAGCATCGTATTCGCTCAGGGAAGGTCTCCTCAGTGCACGGTGGACTGTTTCTCCAGCAGAGTCTGGCATAAGGCTCTCCTGCCGCAGTTCCTGACACTTTACGACAAAGGCATCTTCAGGGCTATGCTTTTACTCACCAGGACACTCCGGTTCTGTGCGTCCTCTTTGTAGCACCCCCAGGAAACAAGGATCTCCCGGATGATTCCAAACCTGTGGAGAAAACAGACAAGCACGAAAGGCTTTCTTCAGTGTGCTTGAATGCAGAGGTCTAAGGACTGCCCTTAAGCATTTCGCTTTAGAAACATGGCAAAGGATTCTTTCTCCCTGCAGATCACAAAGAGAGAGCCGTGCTGCACATGGTTTGTTCAGGCTGATAAAGGTCTGGCCCGGAGAAGAGCTTTGTTCTGATGAAAAGATGATCAGCTGAAGGAGCCCCAACAGCATCTTCCCTTAAACCTAGTTGCAAGTCCTATTCACAGCACACGAATCTCTTGGAAGTAAGGTGCATTCAGAGAGGACACCATGCCCACCTACGTTTGGCCATTCCACTCTGTGTGAGTTAGGAGAAAGTCACTGAGAGTGTTAGATCGTGAAGTTAGAGCTCAGTTAGCCCAGAACAATTTCCATTGCAGGTTCGAATGAAGCTTCCCTAGGCATAAAGAGGAGCTTACTTGACAGAGGCTCCTGGTGCTGCCTGCTTTTCACCTTTTGAACAGAACGCCTGTCCGTCCTGCTTCAATGCTGTGCGGAAAGCAACTTGCTCTGCCTCCTCACCTGAGGCTGGGCAGAAGACCTCTTCACAGTATCCTTGTGCCTGGGAGTACAAGTATATATAAGAAGCTCGCCTTGACACAGCAGTGCTTAGCTGTCAGTCCGGACATGTCTGAGCAGCAAATCACTTGGACTGAGACGGCCTCAGAGCCTTCTCTGCAGGACAGCAGCTCTGAGGCTTAGGGCCCATCCGCCACCAGGCTTTGGAGAAGCTTGCGCGCACCTCTTGCTGACATGATGCTGGGGGACTGAAGCCAATGTGCACTTAGTTTTCAAAGCTCAGACTGTGGCACGGGAGACCGGCTTACATACCCCACAGACCAACCTGGGCCTCTCTGACGCAGCCCGGTAGTAGCAGAAAAATGCGACGTTCAAAACTTCCAAGCTAAAGTCACTGTATGCAGGCATATTTCTGACAGCCGTGCTTCCTCTGCCAGGCTTCACGTTAATGGCCACACAGGCGAGTGTCCGCTGTTCAGCATAAGGGAGTTCTACACAGCAGACTTCACTCAGGCGCTTTGGGTGCAGACACCACAGGACAGACACGGAAAGCTCATTGCAAGCTCAGTTTCAGCATCCACTGCAAAGACTTCAATGATTCCTTGAATGGGGCATCCTGCACTGCTTTCTTTCACCCACGTAAGCTGAATCCAACGCTGACTTGCCTCCACTGCTGTTATTTCGAAGCATCTTGTTCTGCAACTTCCCGTGTGGCTAGGGCTAAGGCCTATTCGAAGCCCACTTACATCCTTGACATAGAGGGCGTACAGAGAAGACCGCCTTCTGCTGCAAAGTTTACTGTTTTCCATATCACATAGGAGCAAATTGCATGCACGGCGAAAGCAGCCTAGTATTCTCTCAGGGACGGTCTCCTCAGTGCACGGTGGATTGTTTCCCCAGCAAAGTCCGGCATAAGGCTCTCCTGCAGGAGTTTCTGGCTCTTTACTACAAAGGCATCTTCAGAGCATTGCTATTAAAGGGACGAGGCGGCTCTTTGCATCCTCTTCTATCGCCCTCAGGAAACAAGATCCCACCCCCACCCCCAGTGGTTTACGAACCTGTGGAGAAAACGGACAAGCATGAGAGGCTATCTACAGTGTGCTTGAATGCAGAAGTCTCTCAACACCCGGACAGCACAGCACACTGAACATCAAACCCCACACACACTGAGAACGTAACTGCACACAATACACTTGAAGCACGGTTCTCAGAGAGAACACGACACACATAGTGAGGCTCACTGACCAAGCATGACCACACACAGTACGCACATCACAAACTACCCTCATTACTCGAACAGCCAACCACACACCCAACCTGTCAAACACAACCACACACGAATCACAATCACACATGCAAAACGCACACCACACATACAACACATACGAAGCCACATGCAAAAAACACACACACCACAACAAAAAGAACACCGAATTTTTGCAACACACATTTCACACTCTACACACATCACTCCAATCACACATAAAGCATACAGCCCACAGAGTCTCACAGAATGGGCAATGCCAAACGCGCAACACATGCACAAAGCATATCAGTCGTAACACACAATTACTATATCACACAACTTGCAAAACACAGATCACACAACACCCACGCAATATGCAGCACACAGAGAACAATACACTCAACACAAACACAAATCACAGAACAGCACATCACACAACACACACAAGCATCACACACAGAAATTAAAATCACATCTCACAAAAAACACAACGCCCTGCATTAACAGTGCAACACACACAGAACAACGCAAACTCCACATGCCACACATAGAGCCACACACGGCACACACTCAAGCAACAACCACAACACACACAACAAAACACCCACAAACGCATACATAGAGTACACACAGAACCTCTCAACACGCACACAGCACAACGTAGAGTACAACACACACCGCAAACAACACAGGACGTTAAAGCACACAATTCACAAGAACCACAGTTAGTGAGTACGCACAACACACACAATGTTGCACAACTGCACAAAGACAACACATCTCACATCACACCCGTAACTCAACCCAACAAACATAACAGCCTCTCAAACACAGCCAAACACAAATCACAGTACACATACAAAACCACATGCAAAACGCACAACCCACAGAAGCCCACATAGCACACATTTCACCCACTACAAGCCACACACACTATCATGCTCAGACACCCCACACTCATATGCACGCCCGAGCTGCACTGTGCAAAACGCACACACACAAGAGCCAAACTGGAACAGCACAAGTCACAAGACACACACCAGACACATCCAGGCACAGAATCGCTCACAACACACACGAACCACATTTCACAGAGTACACACAGCACAGACAATGAGGCACACTAAACAAGCACAACTACACGCAGACAACACATTTCACATCACACACATAACAAGCAAACACCCACACAACCTCTCAAACACAACCACGCAGAAATCACACTCACACACGCAAAGCACACACCACACAAAACACATGCCAAATGACATGCAAAAACTACACAACCACAGAAACAACACCGAATTTATGAAACACAGTTCACACACTACACACTTCACGCAAAACACACAGAAAACATACAGCACACAGAGCCTCACAGAACACACAGTGCAAAGCGCACAACATATATACGAAGCATATCCGACACAACACACAACATCCCACACAACACATAAAATACACAGATGACACCACGCACATAGTACGCAAAACAGATAAGAGCACACACAACACGCATGCAACTTAGAGCACAATACGGTGCACATCACGCAACGCACGTGCGGTCACATCCCACATTTGACATGAAACGGAAAGCCATTCACAGACCACATGACATTCCCAATCACGAACACAACTCGCTGTACAAAAGACGCCAAACGTACAACACACAAGGACGCACTCCAAGCACCCAACACCCAACACAGAAACACCCACAACCGCACCAGCCACCCAGCACTCCACAGAGAAATAGACACAGAACACACACTACAAACAACAAAGTACCCAAACTGCACACATCACATGCACAAAAGTCACAACACAGAAAGAACACAACACCCAGGAAACACACACACAACCACATAAACACCGCCACGCACATTAAACCAGCAGATCACAGACTTCAAAGAGAAAATCACATAATAACACAGCACGCAAAATGTAACGCAACGCAGAATACGCACAGAATCACACAACAAACACCACAAAACACACCCTACCATGGACACAAAAGACAAACAGCGCACTTCACACATCACACAAAACCCAACAAACACAAAACACATCACAGGAAGATGCACAACACAAACATCGCACACACGACACGCACATTGAAAGTATCACATCAATACATTACCACATGCAAAATCATACACAAATCAGAGAACACTACGTCACGCAACACACAGAAGCATCACACACAAATTAAGCATCACAACTCATGGCACACACGACACCCTGCATTGACAGCACAACACACAGACCGACGCGACCACTACATACCACACATAAAGCCACACACAACACACACTCGAGGAATAACCACAACAAACACAAGTAAACAACCACAAACACAAAGATATGGAGAACACACACAAACTCATCACGCAAACAGCACAACATTTGAAACAACATACACCACGAACATCAGAGGACATAAAGGCACCCAATTCTCACAAACCACATTTAACCGTGTACACACCCCACACTCAACGAGGCACACCACACAAGCAAAACCACATACAGATAGCACATCTCACCTCACACCCATAACAACCAATCACACACACAACCTCTCAAACACAGCCAAACACGTACCACAATCACACACGCAAAACACACACAACACATACAAAACCACACGCAAAACACACAACCAACAATTAACGCACGTAGCACACACTGCACACACTGCACACCCCACACACAACGCACACAGACACCCCACACGCGGGCACCACTACACGATGCACACACACACACAGAACTCAAAAGGTAACAACACAACTGTCACAGGGCACACAACAGACGCTACAGAGCACATGTTTCTCATAAAACACACAAATCACATTTGCGAGAGTACATGCAGCACACACAATGGGGCACACTAAACAAGCACAACCACCCACGGACAACATATCTCACATCACAAACATAACAACCACACACACTCAACCACTCAAACACAACCACACACAAATCACAATCACACACGCAAAAAACACACACAACACTCACAAAGCCATAGGCCAAACACACATAACCAACAGAGAAGACAAACAGCACACATTTCACCCACTACACGCTACACGCACAACCACGCACAGGGACAACACACATACATCCTCACACAGGAGCACAACGCAGAACACACACACAGCACAGGAACATGCTACACAATAGTCAGAGCACACACACCACTCCCTTCAAGGCGCAAAGCTGCTCACAATGCACACGAAAATCATTGCACAGACTACGTACTGCACACACCAAGAGACATACTAAACAAGCACAACCACACACGGTCAACACATCTCACATCATGTGCATAACTCACAGAGCCAGACACACACACAACCTCTCTAACAGATCGCACAAGTCACAATCACGCGCACAAAACCGACACAACACATACAAATCCACACACAGCTGACGAAAACACATGCAACGCACATATGATGCGCCACACGCAACACACGCAACCGCAAGCATACAGTACAGAGCACACGCAGACATCACGAACCAAAACCCACAAACACACACAGAACAAACACATGCACACAACACGTGCGACACAAGGCTAAATCAACATCACACACAACACTCAAATCACACAGACCAGCCAACATCTACCCAGTACGTGACACACAGAAGGCATATAGACAGCGCTCACACACAACCCAGAACACTGTACATAACACAACAGACCAAAGAAAGATCAGACACATTTCACACTACACAATAGACTGGAAGCCACCCACCAAACACAGAACGTGTACAACGGTCAACAGATGAACCTATACCACACATATGGCATATAAAATAGACACAACACGGACAACACACAACAACACACAGGAAAGAAGCGAGACCCACAGACCATAGATAACACAACGCAAAACACACAAGAACACAGCACACACAGCGGACCAGAACAGAGAATACACACAGAATCACAAGAAAACACCACAAATCACTCACTGCCGAATACCAAAATCACATAGAGCACACCACACGCACAACAAACCCAAAAAACACAAAAAGAGATCAGGTGCTTAGCCTTCTACTGCCATGTTAACTAAGTTTTCTGTATCACATAGGAGCAAGTTGCATGTAAGGGGAAACTAGCATCGTATTCGCTCAGGGAAGGTCTCCTCAGTGCACGGTGGACTGTTTCTCCAGCAGAGTCTGGCATAAGGCTCTCCTGCCGCAGTTCCTGACACTTTACGACAAAGGCATCTTCAGGGCTATGCTTTTACTCACCAGGACACTCCGGTTCTGTGCGTCCTCTTTGTAGCACCCCCAGGAAACAAGGATCTCCCGGATGATTCCAAACCTGTGGAGAAAACAGACAAGCACGAAAGGCTTTCTTCAGTGTGCTTGAATGCAGAGGTCTAAGGACTGCCCTTAAGCATTTCGCTTTAGAAACATGGCAAAGGATTCTTTCTCCCTGCAGATCACAAAGAGAGAGCCGTGCTGCACATGGTTTGTTCAGGCTGATAAAGGTCTGGCCCGGAGAAGAGCTTTGTTCTGATGAAAAGATGATCAGCTGAAGGAGCCCCAACAGCATCTTCCCTTAAACCTAGTTGCAAGTCCTATTCACAGCACACGAATCTCTTGGAAGTAAGGTGCATTCAGAGAGGACACCATGCCCACCTACGTTTGGCCATTCCACTCTGTGTGAGTTAGGAGAAAGTCACTGAGAGTGTTAGATCGTGAAGTTAGAGCTCAGTTAGCCCAGAACAATTTCCATTGCAGGTTCGAATGAAGCTTCCCTAGGCATAAAGAGGAGCTTACTTGACAGAGGCTCCTGGTGCTGCCTGCTTTTCACCTTTTGAACAGAACGCCTGTCCGTCCTGCTTCAATGCTGTGCGGAAAGCAACTTGCTCTGCCTCCTCACCTGAGGCTGGGCAGAAGACCTCTTCACAGTATCCTTGTGCCTGGGAGTACAAGTATATATAAGAAGCTCGCCTTGACACAGCAGTGCTTAGCTGTCAGTCCGGACATGTCTGAGCAGCAAATCACTTGGACTGAGACGGCCTCAGAGCCTTCTCTGCAGGACAGCAGCTCTGAGGCTTAGGGCCCATCCGCCACCAGGCTTTGGAGAAGCTTGCGCGCACCTCTTGCTGACATGATGCTGGGGGACTGAAGCCAATGTGCACTTAGTTTTCAAAGCTCAGACTGTGGCACGGGAGACCGGCTTACATACCCCACAGACCAACCTGGGCCTCTCTGACGCAGCCCGGTAGTAGCAGAAAAATGCGACGTTCAAAACTTCCAAGCTAAAGTCACTGTATGCAGGCATATTTCTGACAGCCGTGCTTCCTCTGCCAGGCTTCACGTTAATGGCCACACAGGCGAGTGTCCGCTGTTCAGCATAAGGGAGTTCTACACAGCAGACTTCACTCAGGCGCTTTGGGTGCAGACACCACAGGACAGACACGGAAAGCTCATTGCAAGCTCAGTTTCAGCATCCACTGCAAAGACTTCAATGATTCCTTGAATGGGGCATCCTGCACTGCTTTCTTTCACCCACGTAAGCTGAATCCAACGCTGACTTGCCTCCACTGCTGTTATTTCGAAGCATCTTGTTCTGCAACTTCCCGTGTGGCTAGGGCTAAGGCCTATTCGAAGCCCACTTACATCCTTGACATAGAGGGCGTACAGAGAAGACCGCCTTCTGCTGCAAAGTTTACTGTTTTCCATATCACATAGGAGCAAATTGCATGCACGGCGAAAGCAGCCTAGTATTCTCTCAGGGACGGTCTCCTCAGTGCACGGTGGATTGTTTCCCCAGCAAAGTCCGGCATAAGGCTCTCCTGCAGGAGTTTCTGGCTCTTTACTACAAAGGCATCTTCAGAGCATTGCTATTAAAGGGACGAGGCGGCTCTTTGCATCCTCTTCTATCGCCCTCAGGAAACAAGATCCCACCCCCACCCCCAGTGGTTTACGAACCTGTGGAGAAAACGGACAAGCATGAGAGGCTATCTACAGTGTGCTTGAATGCAGAAGTCTCTCAACACCCGGACAGCACAGCACACTGAACATCAAACCCCACACACACTGAGAACGTAACTGCACACAATACACTTGAAGCACGGTTCTCAGAGAGAACACGACACACATAGTGAGGCTCACTGACCAAGCATGACCACACACAGTACGCACATCACAAACTACCCTCATTACTCGAACAGCCAACCACACACCCAACCTGTCAAACACAACCACACACGAATCACAATCACACATGCAAAACGCACACCACACATACAACACATACGAAGCCACATGCAAAAAACACACACACCACAACAAAAAGAACACCGAATTTTTGCAACACACATTTCACACTCTACACACATCACTCCAATCACACATAAAGCATACAGCCCACAGAGTCTCACAGAATGGGCAATGCCAAACGCGCAACACATGCACAAAGCATATCAGTCGTAACACACAATTACTATATCACACAACTTGCAAAACACAGATCACACAACACCCACGCAATATGCAGCACACAGAGAACAATACACTCAACACAAACACAAATCACAGAACAGCACATCACACAACACACACAAGCATCACACACAGAAATTAAAATCACATCTCACAAAAAACACAACGCCCTGCATTAACAGTGCAACACACACAGAACAACGCAAACTCCACATGCCACACATAGAGCCACACACGGCACACACTCAAGCAACAACCACAACACACACAACAAAACACCCACAAACGCATACATAGAGTACACACAGAACCTCTCAACACGCACACAGCACAACGTAGAGTACAACACACACCGCAAACAACACAGGACGTTAAAGCACACAATTCACAAGAACCACAGTTAGTGAGTACGCACAACACACACAATGTTGCACAACTGCACAAAGACAACACATCTCACATCACACCCGTAACTCAACCCAACAAACATAACAGCCTCTCAAACACAGCCAAACACAAATCACAGTACACATACAAAACCACATGCAAAACGCACAACCCACAGAAGCCCACATAGCACACATTTCACCCACTACAAGCCACACACACTATCATGCTCAGACACCCCACACTCATATGCACGCCCGAGCTGCACTGTGCAAAACGCACACACACAAGAGCCAAACTGGAACAGCACAAGTCACAAGACACACACCAGACACATCCAGGCACAGAATCGCTCACAACACACACGAACCACATTTCACAGAGTACACACAGCACAGACAATGAGGCACACTAAACAAGCACAACTACACGCAGACAACACATTTCACATCACACACATAACAAGCAAACACCCACACAACCTCTCAAACACAACCACGCAGAAATCACACTCACACACGCAAAGCACACACCACACAAAACACATGCCAAATGACATGCAAAAACTACACAACCACAGAAACAACACCGAATTTATGAAACACAGTTCACACACTACACACTTCACGCAAAACACACAGAAAACATACAGCACACAGAGCCTCACAGAACACACAGTGCAAAGCGCACAACATATATACGAAGCATATCCGACACAACACACAACATCCCACACAACACATAAAATACACAGATGACACCACGCACATAGTACGCAAAACAGATAAGAGCACACACAACACGCATGCAACTTAGAGCACAATACGGTGCACATCACGCAACGCACGTGCGGTCACATCCCACATTTGACATGAAACGGAAAGCCATTCACAGACCACATGACATTCCCAATCACGAACACAACTCGCTGTACAAAAGACGCCAAACGTACAACACACAAGGACGCACTCCAAGCACCCAACACCCAACACAGAAACACCCACAACCGCACCAGCCACCCAGCACTCCACAGAGAAATAGACACAGAACACACACTACAAACAACAAAGTACCCAAACTGCACACATCACATGCACAAAAGTCACAACACAGAAAGAACACAACACCCAGGAAACACACACACAACCACATAAACACCGCCACGCACATTAAACCAGCAGATCACAGACTTCAAAGAGAAAATCACATAATAACACAGCACGCAAAATGTAACGCAACGCAGAATACGCACAGAATCACACAACAAACACCACAAAACACACCCTACCGTGGACACAAAAGACAAACAGCGCACTTCACACATCACACAAAACCCAACAAACACAAAACACATCACAGGAAGATGCACAACACAAACATCGCACACACGACACGCACATTGAAAGTATCACATCAATACATTACCACATGCAAAATCATACACAAATCAGAGAACACTACGTCACGCAACACACAGAAGCATCACACACAAATTAAGCATCACAACTCATGGCACACACGACACCCTGCATTGACAGCACAACACACAGACCGACGCGACCACTACATACCACACATAAAGCCACACACAACACACACTCGAGGAATAACCACAACAAACACAAGTAAACAACCACAAACACAAAGATATGGAGAACACACACAAACTCATCACGCAAACAGCACAACATTTGAAACAACATACACCACGAACATCAGAGGACATAAAGGCACCCAATTCTCACAAACCACATTTAACCGTGTACACACCCCACACTCAACGAGGCACACCACACAAGCAAAACCACATACAGATAGCACATCTCACCTCACACCCATAACAACCAATCACACACACAACCTCTCAAACACAGCCAAACACGTACCACAATCACACACGCAAAACACACACAACACATACAAAACCACACGCAAAACACACAACCAACAATTAACGCACGTAGCACACACTGCACACACTGCACACCCCACACACAACGCACACAGACACCCCACACGCGGGCACCACTACACGATGCACACACACACACAGAACTCAAAAGGTAACAACACAACTGTCACAGGGCACACAACAGACGCTACAGAGCACATGTTTCTCATAAAACACACAAATCACATTTGCGAGAGTACATGCAGCACACACAATGGGGCACACTAAACAAGCACAACCACCCACGGACAACATATCTCACATCACAAACATAACAACCACACACACTCAACCACTCAAACACAACCACACACAAATCACAATCACACACGCAAAAAACACACACAACACTCACAAAGCCATAGGCCAAACACACATAACCAACAGAGAAGACAAACAGCACACATTTCACCCACTACACGCTACACGCACAACCACGCACAGGGACAACACACATACATCCTCACACAGGAGCACAACGCAGAACACACACACAGCACAGGAACATGCTACACAATAGTCAGAGCACACACACCACTCCCTTCAAGGCGCAAAGCTGCTCACAATGCACACGAAAATCATTGCACAGACTACGTACTGCACACACCAAGAGACATACTAAACAAGCACAACCACACACGGTCAACACATCTCACATCATGTGCATAACTCACAGAGCCAGACACACACACAACCTCTCTAACAGATCGCACAAGTCACAATCACGCGCACAAAACCGACACAACACATACAAATCCACACACAGCTGACGAAAACACATGCAACGCACATATGATGCGCCACACGCAACACACGCAACCGCAAGCATACAGTACAGAGCACACGCAGACATCACGAACCAAAACCCACAAACACACACAGAACAAACACATGCACACAACACGTGCGACACAAGGCTAAATCAACATCACACACAACACTCAAATCACACAGACCAGCCAACATCTACCCAGTACGTGACACACAGAAGGCATATAGACAGCGCTCACACACAACCCAGAACACTGTACATAACACAACAGACCAAAGAAAGATCAGACACATTTCACACTACACAATAGACTGGAAGCCACCCACCAAACACAGAACGTGTACAACGGTCAACAGATGAACCTATACCACACATATGGCATATAAAATAGACACAACACGGACAACACACAACAACACACAGGAAAGAAGCGAGACCCACAGACCATAGATAACACAACGCAAAACACACAAGAACACAGCACACACAGCGGACCAGAACAGAGAATACACACAGAATCACAAGAAAACACCACAAATCACTCACTGCCGAATACCAAAATCACATAGAGCACACCACACGCACAACAAACCCAAAAAACACAAAAAGAGATCAGGTGCTTAGCCTTCTACTGCCATGTTAACTAAGTTTTCTGTATCACATAGGAGCAAGTTGCATGTAAGGGGAAACTAGCATCGTATTCGCTCAGGGAAGGTCTCCTCAGTGCACGGTGGACTGTTTCTCCAGCAGAGTCTGGCATAAGGCTCTCCTGCCGCAGTTCCTGACACTTTACGACAAAGGCATCTTCAGGGCTATGCTTTTACTCACCAGGACACTCCGGTTCTGTGCGTCCTCTTTGTAGCACCCCCAGGAAACAAGGATCTCCCGGATGATTCCAAACCTGTGGAGAAAACAGACAAGCACGAAAGGCTTTCTTCAGTGTGCTTGAATGCAGAGGTCTAAGGACTGCCCTTAAGCATTTCGCTTTAGAAACATGGCAAAGGATTCTTTCTCCCTGCAGATCACAAAGAGAGAGCCGTGCTGCACATGGTTTGTTCAGGCTGATAAAGGTCTGGCCCGGAGAAGAGCTTTGTTCTGATGAAAAGATGATCAGCTGAAGGAGCCCCAACAGCATCTTCCCTTAAACCTAGTTGCAAGTCCTATTCACAGCACACGAATCTCTTGGAAGTAAGGTGCATTCAGAGAGGACACCATGCCCACCTACGTTTGGCCATTCCACTCTGTGTGAGTTAGGAGAAAGTCACTGAGAGTGTTAGATCGTGAAGTTAGAGCTCAGTTAGCCCAGAACAATTTCCATTGCAGGTTCGAATGAAGCTTCCCTAGGCATAAAGAGGAGCTTACTTGACAGAGGCTCCTGGTGCTGCCTGCTTTTCACCTTTTGAACAGAACGCCTGTCCGTCCTGCTTCAATGCTGTGCGGAAAGCAACTTGCTCTGCCTCCTCACCTGAGGCTGGGCAGAAGACCTCTTCACAGTATCCTTGTGCCTGGGAGTACAAGTATATATAAGAAGCTCGCCTTGACACAGCAGTGCTTAGCTGTCAGTCCGGACATGTCTGAGCAGCAAATCACTTGGACTGAGACGGCCTCAGAGCCTTCTCTGCAGGACAGCAGCTCTGAGGCTTAGGGCCCATCCGCCACCAGGCTTTGGAGAAGCTTGCGCGCACCTCTTGCTGACATGATGCTGGGGGACTGAAGCCAATGTGCACTTAGTTTTCAAAGCTCAGACTGTGGCACGGGAGACCGGCTTACATACCCCACAGACCAACCTGGGCCTCTCTGACGCAGCCCGGTAGTAGCAGAAAAATGCGACGTTCAAAACTTCCAAGCTAAAGTCACTGTATGCAGGCATATTTCTGACAGCCGTGCTTCCTCTGCCAGGCTTCACGTTAATGGCCACACAGGCGAGTGTCCGCTGTTCAGCATAAGGGAGTTCTACACAGCAGACTTCACTCAGGCGCTTTGGGTGCAGACACCACAGGACAGACACGGAAAGCTCATTGCAAGCTCAGTTTCAGCATCCACTGCAAAGACTTCAATGATTCCTTGAATGGGGCATCCTGCACTGCTTTCTTTCACCCACGTAAGCTGAATCCAACGCTGACTTGCCTCCACTGCTGTTATTTCGAAGCATCTTGTTCTGCAACTTCCCGTGTGGCTAGGGCTAAGGCCTATTCGAAGCCCACTTACATCCTTGACATAGAGGGCGTACAGAGAAGACCGCCTTCTGCTGCAAAGTTTACTGTTTTCCATATCACATAGGAGCAAATTGCATGCACGGCGAAAGCAGCCTAGTATTCTCTCAGGGACGGTCTCCTCAGTGCACGGTGGATTGTTTCCCCAGCAAAGTCCGGCATAAGGCTCTCCTGCAGGAGTTTCTGGCTCTTTACTACAAAGGCATCTTCAGAGCATTGCTATTAAAGGGACGAGGCGGCTCTTTGCATCCTCTTCTATCGCCCTCAGGAAACAAGATCCCACCCCCACCCCCAGTGGTTTACGAACCTGTGGAGAAAACGGACAAGCATGAGAGGCTATCTCCAGTGTGCTTGAATGCAGAAGTCTCTCAACACCCGGACAGCACAGCACACTGAACATCAAACCCCACACACACTGAGAACGTAACTGCACACAATACACTTGAAGCACGGTTCTCAGAGAGAACACGACACACATAGTGAGGCTCACTGACCAAGCATGACCACACACAGTACGCACATCACAAACTACCCTCATTACTCGAACAGCCAACCACACACCCAACCTGTCAAACACAACCACACACGAATCACAATCACACATGCAAAACGCACACCACACATACAACACATACGAAGCCACATGCAAAAAACACACACACCACAACAAAAAGAACACCGAATTTTTGCAACACACATTTCACACTCTACACACATCACTCCAATCACACATAAAGCATACAGCCCACAGAGTCTCACAGAATGGGCAATGCCAAACGCGCAACACATGCACAAAGCATATCAGTCGTAACACACAATTACTATATCACACAACTTGCAAAACACAGATCACACAACACCCACGCAATATGCAGCACACAGAGAACAATACACTCAACACAAACACAAATCACAGAACAGCACATCACACAACACACACAAGCATCACACACAGAAATTAAAATCACATCTCACAAAAAACACAACGCCCTGCATTAACAGTGCAACACACACAGAACAACGCAAACTCCACATGCCACACATAGAGTACACACAGAACCTCTCAACACGCACACAGCACAACGTAGAGTACAACACACACCGCAAACAACACAGGACGTTAAAGCACACAATTCACAAGAACCACAGTTAGTGAGTACGCACAACACACACAATGTTGCACACTACACAAGCACAACTGCACAAAGACAACACATCTCACATCACACCCGTAACTCAACCCAACAAACATAACAGCCTCTCAAACACAGCCAAACACAAATCACAGTACACATACAAAACCACATGCAAAACGCACAACCCACAGAAGCCCACATAGCACACATTTCACCCACTACAAGCCACACACACTATCATGCTCAGACACCCCACACTCATATGCACGCCCGAGCTGCACTGTGCAAAACGCACACACACAAGAGCCAAACTGGAACAGCACAAGTCACAAGACACACACCAGACACATCCAGGCACAGAATCGCTCACAACACACACGAACCACATTTCACAGAGTACACACAGCACACACAATGAGGCACACTAAACAAGCACAACTACACGCAGACAACACATTTCACATCACACACATAACAAGCAAACACCCACACAACCTCTCAAACACAACCACGCAGAAATCACACGCACACACCACACAAAACACATGCCAAATGACATGCAAAAACTACACAACCACAGAAACAACACCGAATTTATGAAACACAGTTCACACACTACACACTTCACGCAAAACACACAGAAAACATACAGCACACAGAGCCTCACAGAACACACAGTGCAAAGCGCACAACATATATACGAAGCATATCCGACACAACACACAACATCCCACACAACACATAAAATACACAGATGACACCACGCACATAGTACGCAAAACAGATAAGAGCACACACAACACGCATGCAACTTAGAGCACAATACGGTGCACATCACGCAACGCACGTGCGGTCACATCCCACATTTAACATGAAACGGAAAGCCATTCACAGACCACATGACATTCCCAATCACGAACACAACTCGCTCTACAAAAGACGCCAAACGTACAACACACAAGGACGCACTCCAAGCACCCAACACCCAACACAGAAACACCCACAACCGCACCAGCCACCCAGCACTCCACAGAGAAATAGACACAGAACACACACTACAAACAACAAAGTACCCAAACTGCACACATCACATGCACAAAAGTCACAACACAGAAAGAACACAACACCCAGGAAACACACACACAACCACATAAACACCGCCACGCACATTAAACCAGCAGATCACAGACTTCAAAGAGAAAATCACATAATAACACAGCACGCAAAATGTAACGCAACGCAGAATACGCACAGAATCACACAACAAACACCACAAAACACACCCTACCGTGGACACAAAAGACAAACAGCGCACTTCACACATCACACAAAACCCAACAAACACAAAACACATCACAGGAAGATGCACAACACAAACATCGCACACACGACACGCACATTGAAAGTATCACATCAATACATTACCACATGCAAAATCATACACAAATCAGAGAACACTACGTCACGCAACACACAGAAGCATCACACACAAATTAAGCATCACAACTCATGGCACACACGACACCCTGCATTGACAGCACAACACACAGACCGACGCGACCACTACATACCACACATAAAGCCACACACAACACACACTCGAGGAATAACCACAACAAACACAAGTAAACAACCACAAACACAAAGATATGGAGAACACACACAAACTCAACACGCAAACAGCACAACATTTGAAACAACATACACCACGAACATCAGAGGACATAAAGGCACCCAATTCTCACAAACCACATTTAACCGTGTACACACCCCACACTCAACGAGGCACACCACACAAGCAAAACCACATACAGATAGCACATCTCACCTCACACCCATAACAACCAATCACACACACAACCTCTCAAACACAGCCAAACACGTACCACAATCACACACGCAAAACACACACAACACATACAAAACCACACGCAAAACACACAACCAACAATTAACGCACGTAGCACACACTGCACACACTACACACCCCACACACAACGCACACAGACACCCCACACGCGGGCACCACTACACGATGCACACACACACACAGAACTCAAAAGGTAACAACACAACTGTCACAGGGCACACAACAGACGCTACAGAGCACATGTTTCTCATAAAACACACAAATCACATTTGCGAGAGTACATGCAGCACACACAATGGGGCACACTAAACAAGCACAACCACCCACGGACAACATATCTCACATCACAAACATAACAACCACACACACTCAACCACTCAAACACAACCACACACAAATCACAATCACACACGCAAAAAACACACACAACACTCACAAAGCCATAGGCCAAACACACATAACCAACAGAGAAGACAAACAGCACACATTTCACCCACTACACGCTACACGCACAACCACGCACAGGGACAACACACATACATCCTCACACAGGAGCACAACGCAGAACACACACACAGCACAGGAACATGCTACACAATAGTCAGAGCACACACACCACTCCCTTCAAGGCGCAAAGCTGCTCACAATGCACACGAAAATCATTGCACAGACTACGTACTGCACACACCAAGAGACATACTAAACAAGCACAACCACACACGGTCAACACATCTCACATCATGTGCATAACTCACAGAGCCAGACACACACACAACCTCTCTAACAGATCGCACAAGTCACAATCACGCGCACAAAACCGACACAACACATACAAATCCACACACAGCTGACGAAAACACATGCAACGCACATATGATGCGCCACACGCAACACACGCAACCGCAAGCATACAGTACAGAGCACACGCAGACATCACGAACCAAAACCCACAAACACACACAGAACAAACACATGCACACAACACGTGCGACACAAGGCTAAATCAACATCACACACAACACTCAAATCACACAGACCAGCCAACATCTACCCAGTACGTGACACACAGAAGGCATATAGACAGCGCTCACACACAACCCAGAACACTGTACATAACACAACAGACCAAAGAAAGATCAGACACATTTCACACTACACAATAGACTGGAAGCCACACACCAAACACAAAACGTGTACAACGGTCAACAGATGAACCTATACCACACATATGGCATATAAAATAGACACAACACGGACAACACACAACAACACACAGGAAAGAAGCGAGACCCACAGACCATAGATAACACAACGCAAAACACACAAGAACACAGCACACACAGCGGACCAGAACAGAGAATACACACAGAATCACAAGAAAACACCACAAATCACTCACTGCCGAATACCAAAATCACATAGAGCACACCACACGCACAACAAACCCAAAAAACACAAAAAGAGATCAGGTGCTTAGCCTTCTACTGCCATGTTAACTAAGTTTTCTGTATCACATAGGAGCAAGTTGCATGTAAGGGGAAACTAGCATCGTATTCGCTCAGGGAAGGTCTCCTCAGTGCACGGTGGACTGTTTCTCCAGCAGAGTCTGGCATAAGGCTCTCCTGCAGCAGTTCCTGACACTTTACGACAAAGGCATCTTCAGGGCTATGCTTTTACTCACCAGGACACTCCGGTTCTGTGCGTCCTCTTTGTAGCACCCCCAGGAAACAAGGATCTCCCGGATGATTCCAAACCTGTGGAGAAAACAGACAAGCACGAAAGGCTTTCTTCAGTGTGCTTGAATGCAGAGGTCTAAGGACTGCCCTTAAGCATTTCGCTTTAGAAACATGGCAAAGGATTCTTTCTCCCTGCAGATCACAAAGAGAGAGCCGTGCTGCACATGGTTTGTTCAGGCTGATAAAGGTCTGGCCCGGAGAAGAGCTTTGTTCTGATGAAAAGATGATCAGCTGAAGGAGCCCCAACAGCATCTTCCCTTAAACCTAGTTGCAAGTCCTATTCACAGCACACGAATCTCTTGGAAGTAAGGTGCATTCAGAGAGGACACCATGCCCACCTACGTTTGGCCATTCCACTCTGTGTGAGTTAGGAGAAAGTCACTGAGAGTGTTAGATCGTGAAGTTAGAGCTCAGTTAGCCCAGAACAATTTCCATTGCAGGTTCGAATGAAGCTTCCCTAGGCATAAAGAGGAGCTTACTTGACAGAGGCTCCTGGTGCTGCCTGCTTTTCACCTTTTGAACAGAACGCCTGTCCGTCCTGCTTCAATGCTGTGCGGAAAGCAACTTGCTCTGCCTCCTCACCTGAGGCTGGGCAGAAGACCTCTTCACAGTATCCTTGTGCCTGGGAGTACAAGTATATATAAGAAGCTCGCCTTGACACAGCAGTGCTTAGCTGTCAGTCCGGACATGTCTGAGCAGCAAATCACTTGGACTGAGACGGCCTCAGAGCCTTCTCTGCAGGACAGCAGCTCTGAGGCTTAGGGCCCATCCGCCACCAGGCTTTGGAGAAGCTTGCGCGCACCTCTTGCTGACATGATGCTGGGGGACTGAAGCCAATGTGCACTTAGTTTTCAAAGCTCAGACTGTGGCACGGGAGACCGGCTTACATACCCCACAGACCAACCTGGGCCTCTCTGACGCAGCCCGGTAGTAGCAGAAAAATGCGACGTTCAAAACTTCCAAGCTAAAGTCACTGTATGCAGGCATATTTCTGACAGCCGTGCTTCCTCTGCCAGGCTTCACGTTAATGGCCACACAGGCGAGTGTCCGCTGTTCAGCATAAGCGAGTTCTACACAGCAGACTTCACTCAGGCGCTTTGGGTGCAGACACCACAGGACAGACACGGAAAGCTCATTGCAAGCTCAGTTTCAGCATCCACTGCAAAGACTTCAATGATTCCTTGAATGGGGCATCCTGCACTGCTTTCTTTCACCCACGTAAGCTGAATCCAACGCTGACTTGCCTCCACTGCTGTTATTTCGAAGCATCTTGTTCTGCAACTTCCCGTGTGGCTAGGGCTAAGGCCTATTCGAAGCCCACTTACATCCTTGACATAGAGGGCATACAGAGAAGACCGCCTTCTGCTGCAAAGTTTACTGTTTTCCATATCACATAGGAGCAAATTGCATGCACGGCGAAAGCAGCCTAGTATTCTCTCAGGGACGGTCTCCTCAGTGCACGGTGGATTGTTTCCCCAGCAAAGTCCGGCATAAGGCTCTCCTGCAGGAGTTTCTGGCTCTTTACTACAAAGGCATCTTCAGAGCATTGCTATTAAAGGGACGAGGCGGCTCTTTGCATCCTCTTCTATCGCCCTCAGGAAACAAGATCCCACCCCCACCCCCAGTGGTTTACGAACCTGTGGAGAAAACGGACAAGCATGAGAGGCTATCTACAGTGTGCTTGAATGCAGAAGTCTCTCAACACCCGGACAGCACAGCACACTGAACATCAAACCCCACACACACTGAGAACGTAACTGCACACAATACACTTGAAGCACGGTTCTCAGAGAGAACACGACACACATAGTGAGGCTCACTGACCAAGCATGACCACACACAGTACGCACATCACAAACTACCCTCATTACTCGAACAGCCAACCACACACCCAACCTGTCAAACACAACCACACACGAATCACAATCACACATGCAAAACGCACACCACACATACAACACATACGAAGCCACATGCAAAAAACACACACACCACAACAAAAAGAACACCGAATTTTTGCAACACACATTTCACACTCTACACACATCACTCCAATCACACATAAAGCATACAGCCCACAGAGTCTCACAGAATGGGCAATGCCAAACGCGCAACACATGCACAAAGCATATCAGTCGTAACACACAATTACTATATCACACAACTTGCAAAACACAGATCACACAACACCCACGCAATATGCAGCACACAGAGAACAATACACTCAACACAAACACAAATCACAGAACAGCACATCACACAACACACACAAGCATCACACACAGAAATTAAAATCACATCTCACAAAAAACACAACGCCCTGCATTAACAGTGCAACACACACAGAACAACGCAAACTCCACATGCCACACATAGAGCCACACACGGCACACACTCAAGCAACAACCACAACACACACAACAAAACACCCACAAACGCATACATAGAGTACACACAGAACCTCTCAACACGCACACAGCACAACGTAGAGTACAACACACACCGCAAACAACACAGGACGTTAAAGCACACAATTCACAAGAACCACAGTTAGTGAGTACGCACAACACACACAATGTTGCACAACTGCACAAAGACAACACATCTCACATCACACCCGTAACTCAACCCAACAAACATAACAGCCTCTCAAACACAGCCAAACACAAATCACAGTACACATACAAAACCACATGCAAAACGCACAACCCACAGAAGCCCACATAGCACACATTTCACCCACTACAAGCCACACACACTATCATGCTCAGACACCCCACACTCATATGCACGCCCGAGCTGCACTGTGCAAAACGCACACACACAAGAGCCAAACTGGAACAGCACAAGTCACAAGACACACACCAGACACATCCAGGCACAGAATCGCTCACAACACACACGAACCACATTTCACAGAGTACACACAGCACAGACAATGAGGCACACTAAACAAGCACAACTACACGCAGACAACACATTTCACATCACACACATAACAAGCAAACACCCACACAACCTCTCAAACACAACCACGCAGAAATCACACTCACACACGCAAAGCACACACCACACAAAACACATGCCAAATGACATGCAAAAACTACACAACCACAGAAACAACACCGAATTTATGAAACACAGTTCACACACTACACACTTCACGCAAAACACACAGAAAACATACAGCACACAGAGCCTCACAGAACACACAGTGCAAAGCGCACAACATATATACGAAGCATATCCGACACAACACACAACATCCCACACAACACATAAAATACACAGATGACACCACGCACATAGTACGCAAAACAGATAAGAGCACACACAACACGCATGCAACTTAGAGCACAATACGGTGCACATCACGCAACGCACGTGCGGTCACATCCCACATTTGACATGAAACGGAAAGCCATTCACAGACCACATGACATTCCCAATCACGAACACAACTCGCTGTACAAAAGACGCCAAACATACAACACACAAGGACGCACTCCAAGCACCCAACACCCAACACAGAAACACCCACAACCGCACCAGCCACCCAGCACTCCACAGAGAAATAGACACAGAACACACACTACAAACAACAAAGTACCCAAACTGCACACATCACATGCACAAAAGTCACAACACAGAAAGAACACAACACCCAGGAAACACACACACAACCACATAAACACCGCCACGCACATTAAACCAGCAGATCACAGACTTCAAAGAGAAAATCACATAATAACACAGCACGCAAAATGTAACGCAACGCAGAATACGCACAGAATCACACAACAAACACCACAAAACACACCCTACCGTGGACACAAAAGACAAACAGCGCACTTCACACATCACACAAAACCCAACAAACACAAAACACATCACAGGAAGATGCACAACACAAACATCGCACACACGACACGCACATTGAAAGTATCACATCAATACATTACCACATGCAAAATCATACACAAATCAGAGAACACTACGTCACGCAACACACAGAAGCATCACACACAAATTAAGCATCACAACTCATGGCACACACGACACCCTGCATTGACAGCACAACACACAGACCGACGCGACCACTACATACCACACATAAAGCCACACACAACACACACTCGAGGAATAACCACAACAAACACAAGTAAACAACCACAAACACAAAGATATGGAGAACACACACAAACTCATCACGCAAACAGCACAACATTTGAAACAACATACACCACGAACATCAGAGGACATAAAGGCACCCAATTCTCACAAACCACATTTAACCGTGTACACACCCCACACTCAACGAGGCACACCACACAAGCAAAACCACATACAGATAGCACATCTCACCTCACACCCATAACAACCAATCACACACACAACCTCTCAAACACAGCCAAACACGTACCACAATCACACACGCAAAACACACACAACACATACAAAACCACACGCAAAACACACAACCAACAATTAACGCACGTAGCACACACTGCACACACTGCACACCCCACACACAACGCACACAGACACCCCACACGCGGGCACCACTACACGATGCACACACACACACAGAACTCAAAAGGTAACAACACAACTGTCACAGGGCACACAACAGACGCTACAGAGCACATGTTTCTCATAAAACACACAAATCACATTTGCGAGAGTACATGCAGCACACACAATGGGGCACACTAAACAAGCACAACCACCCACGGACAACATATCTCACATCACAAACATAACAACCACACACACTCAACCACTCAAACACAACCACACACAAATCACAATCACACACGCAAAAAACACACACAACACTCACAAAGCCATAGGCCAAACACACATAACCAACAGAGAAGACAAACAGCACACATTTCACCCACTACACGCTACACGCACAACCACGCACAGGGACAACACACATACATCCTCACACAGGAGCACAACGCAGAACACACACACAGCACAGGAACATGCTACACAATAGTCAGAGCACACACACCACTCCCTTCAAGGCGCAAAGCTGCTCACAATGCACACGAAAATCATTGCACAGACTACGTACTGCACACACCAAGAGACATACTAAACAAGCACAACCACACACGGTCAACACATCTCACATCATGTGCATAACTCACAGAGCCAGACACACACACAACCTCTCTAACAGATCGCACAAGTCACAATCACGCGCACAAAACCGACACAACACATACAAATCCACACACAGCTGACGAAAACACATGCAACGCACATATGATGCGCCACACGCAACACACGCAACCGCAAGCATACAGTACAGAGCACACGCAGACATCACGAACCAAAACCCACAAACACACACAGAACAAACACATGCACACAACACGTGCGACACAAGGCTAAATCAACATCACACACAACACTCAAATCACACAGACCAGCCAACATCTACCCAGTACGTGACACACAGAAGGCATATAGACAGCGCTCACACACAACCCAGAACACTGTACATAACACAACAGACCAAAGAAAGATCAGACACATTTCACACTACACAATAGACTGGAAGCCACCCACCAAACACAGAACGTGTACAACGGTCAACAGATGAACCTATACCACACATATGGCATATAAAATAGACACAACACGGACAACACACAACAACACACAGGAAAGAAGCGAGACCCACAGACCATAGATAACACAACGCAAAACACACAAGAACACAGCACACACAGCGGACCAGAACAGAGAATACACACAGAATCACAAGAAAACACCACAAATCACTCACTGCCGAATACCAAAATCACATAGAGCACACCACACGCACAACAAACCCAAAAAACACAAAAAGAGATCAGGTGCTTAGCCTTCTACTGCCATGTTAACTAAGTTTTCTGTATCACATAGGAGCAAGTTGCATGTAAGGGGAAACTAGCATCGTATTCGCTCAGGGAAGGTCTCCTCAGTGCACGGTGGACTGTTTCTCCAGCAGAGTCTGGCATAAGGCTCTCCTGCCGCAGTTCCTGACACTTTACGACAAAGGCATCTTCAGGGCTATGCTTTTACTCACCAGGACACTCCGGTTCTGTGCGTCCTCTTTGTAGCACCCCCAGGAAACAAGGATCTCCCGGATGATTCCAAACCTGTGGAGAAAACAGACAAGCACGAAAGGCTTTCTTCAGTGTGCTTGAATGCAGAGGTCTAAGGACTGCCCTTAAGCATTTCGCTTTAGAAACATGGCAAAGGATTCTTTCTCCCTGCAGATCACAAAGAGAGAGCCGTGCTGCACATGGTTTGTTCAGGCTGATAAAGGTCTGGCCCGGAGAAGAGCTTTGTTCTGATGAAAAGATGATCAGCTGAAGGAGCCCCAACAGCATCTTCCCTTAAACCTAGTTGCAAGTCCTATTCACAGCACACGAATCTCTTGGAAGTAAGGTGCATTCAGAGAGGACACCATGCCCACCTACGTTTGGCCATTCCACTCTGTGTGAGTTAGGAGAAAGTCACTGAGAGTGTTAGATCGTGAAGTTAGAGCTCAGTTAGCCCAGAACAATTTCCATTGCAGGTTCGAATGAAGCTTCCCTAGGCATAAAGAGGAGCTTACTTGACAGAGGCTCCTGGTGCTGCCTGCTTTTCACCTTTTGAACAGAACGCCTGTCCGTCCTGCTTCAATGCTGTGCGGAAAGCAACTTGCTCTGCCTCCTCACCTGAGGCTGGGCAGAAGACCTCTTCACAGTATCCTTGTGCCTGGGAGTACAAGTATATATAAGAAGCTCGCCTTGACACAGCAGTGCTTAGCTGTCAGTCCGGACATGTCTGAGCAGCAAATCACTTGGACTGAGACGGCCTCAGAGCCTTCTCTGCAGGACAGCAGCTCTGAGGCTTAGGGCCCATCCGCCACCAGGCTTTGGAGAAGCTTGCGCGCACCTCTTGCTGACATGATGCTGGGGGACTGAAGCCAATGTGCACTTAGTTTTCAAAGCTCAGACTGTGGCACGGGAGACCGGCTTACATACCCCACAGACCAACCTGGGCCTCTCTGACGCAGCCCGGTAGTAGCAGAAAAATGCGACGTTCAAAACTTCCAAGCTAAAGTCACTGTATGCAGGCATATTTCTGACAGCCGTGCTTCCTCTGCCAGGCTTCACGTTAATGGCCACACAGGCGAGTGTCCGCTGTTCAGCATAAGGGAGTTCTACACAGCAGACTTCACTCAGGCGCTTTGGGTGCAGACACCACAGGACAGACACGGAAAGCTCATTGCAAGCTCCGTTTCAGCATCCACTGCAAAGACTTCAATGATTCCTTGAATGGGGCATCCTGCACTGCTTTCTTTCACCCACGTAAGCTGAATCCAACGCTGACTTGCCTCCACTGCTGTTATTTCGAAGCATCTTGTTCTGCAACTTCCCGTGTGGCTAGGGCTAAGGCCTATTCGAAGCCCACTTACATCCTTGACATAGAGGGCGTACAGAGAAGACCGCCTTCTGCTGCAAAGTTTACTGTTTTCCATATCACATAGGAGCAAATTGCATGCACGGCGAAAGCAGCCTAGTATTCTCTCAGGGACGGTCTCCTCAGTGCACGGTGGATTGTTTCCCCAGCAAAGTCCGGCATAAGGCTCTCCTGCAGGAGTTTCTGGCTCTTTACTACAAAGGCATCTTCAGAGCATTGCTATTAAAGGGACGAGGCGGCTCTTTGCATCCTCTTCTATCGCCCTCAGGAAACAAGATCCCACCCCCACCCCCAGTGGTTTACGAACCTGTGGAGAAAACGGACAAGCATGAGAGGCTATCTCCAGTGTGCTTGAATGCAGAAGTCTCTCAACACCCGGACAGCACAGCACACTGAACATCAAACCCCACACACACTGAGAACGTAACTGCACACAATACACTTGAAGCACGGTTCTCAGAGAGAACACGACACACATAGTGAGGCTCACTGACCAAGCATGACCACACACAGTACGCACATCACAAACTACCCTCATTACTCGAACAGCCAACCACACACCCAACCTGTCAAACACAACCACACACGAATCACAATCACACATGCAAAACGCACACCACACATACAACACATACGAAGCCACATGCAAAAAACACACACACCACAACAAAAAGAACACCGAATTTTTGCAACACACATTTCACACTCTACACACATCACTCCAATCACACATAAAGCATACAGCCCACAGAGTCTCACAGAATGGGCAATGCCAAACGCGCAACACATGCACAAAGCATATCAGTCGTAACACACAATTACTATATCACACAACTTGCAAAACACAGATCACACAACACCCACGCAATATGCAGCACACAGAGAACAATACACTCAACACAAACACAAATCACAGAACAGCACATCACACAACACACACAAGCATCACACACAGAAATTAAAATCACATCTCACAAAAAACACAACGCCCTGCATTAACAGTGCAACACACACAGAACAACGCAAACTCCACATGCCACACATAGAGTACACACAGAACCTCTCAACACGCACACAGCACAACGTAGAGTACAACACACACCGCAAACAACACAGGACGTTAAAGCACACAATTCACAAGAACCACAGTTAGTGAGTACGCACAACACACACAATGTTGCACACTACACAAGCACAACTGCACAAAGACAACACATCTCACATCACACCCGTAACTCAACCCAACAAACATAACAGCCTCTCAAACACAGCCAAACACAAATCACAGTACACATACAAAACCACATGCAAAACGCACAACCCACAGAAGCCCACATAGCACACATTTCACCCACTACAAGCCACACACACTATCATGCTCAGACACCCCACACTCATATGCACGCCCGAGCTGCACTGTGCAAAACGCACACACACAAGAGCCAAACTGGAACAGCACAAGTCACAAGACACACACCAGACACATCCAGGCACAGAATCGCTCACAACACACACGAACCACATTTCACAGAGTACACACAGCACACACAATGAGGCACACTAAACAAGCACAACTACACGCAGACAACACATTTCACATCACACACATAACAAGCAAACACCCACACAACCTCTCAAACACAACCACGCAGAAATCACACGCACACACCACACAAAACACATGCCAAATGACATGCAAAAACTACACAACCACAGAAACAACACCGAATTTATGAAACACAGTTCACACACTACACACTTCACGCAAAACACACAGAAAACATACAGCACACAGAGCCTCACAGAACACACAGTGCAAAGCGCACAACATATATACGAAGCATATCCGACACAACACACAACATCCCACACAACACATAAAATACACAGATGACACCACGCACATAGTACGCAAAACAGATAAGAGCACACACAACACGCATGCAACTTAGAGCACAATACGGTGCACATCACGCAACGCACGTGCGGTCACATCCCACATTTAACATGAAACGGAAAGCCATTCACAGACCACATGACATTCCCAATCACGAACACAACTCGCTCTACAAAAGACGCCAAACGTACAACACACAAGGACGCACTCCAAGCACCCAACACCCAACACAGAAACACCCACAACCGCACCAGCCACCCAGCACTCCACAGAGAAATAGACACAGAACACACACTACAAACAACAAAGTACCCAAACTGCACACATCACATGCACAAAAGTCACAACACAGAAAGAACACAACACCCAGGAAACACACACACAACCACATAAACACCGCCACGCACATTAAACCAGCAGATCACAGACTTCAAAGAGAAAATCACATAATAACACAGCACGCAAAATGTAACGCAACGCAGAATACGCACAGAATCACACAACAAACACCACAAAACACACCCTACCGTGGACACAAAAGACAAACAGCGCACTTCACACATCACACAAAACCCAACAAACACAAAACACATCACAGGAAGATGCACAACACAAACATCGCACACACGACACGCACATTGAAAGTATCACATCAATACATTACCACATGCAAAATCATACACAAATCAGAGAACACTACGTCACGCAACACACAGAAGCATCACACACAAATTAAGCATCACAACTCATGGCACACACGACACCCTGCATTGACAGCACAACACACAGACCGACGCGACCACTACATACCACACATAAAGCCACACACAACACACACTCGAGGAATAACCACAACAAACACAAGTAAACAACCACAAACACAAAGATATGGAGAACACACACAAACTCAACACGCAAACAGCACAACATTTGAAACAACATACACCACGAACATCAGAGGACATAAAGGCACCCAATTCTCACAAACCACATTTAACCGTGTACACACCCCACACTCAACGAGGCACACCACACAAGCAAAACCACATACAGATAGCACATCTCACCTCACACCCATAACAACCAATCACACACACAACCTCTCAAACACAGCCAAACACGTACCACAATCACACACGCAAAACACACACAACACATACAAAACCACACGCAAAACACACAACCAACAATTAACGCACGTAGCACACACTGCACACACTACACACCCCACACACAACGCACACAGACACCCCACACGCGGGCACCACTACACGATGCACACACACACACAGAACTCAAAAGGTAACAACACAACTGTCACAGGGCACACAACAGACGCTACAGAGCACATGTTTCTCATAAAACACACAAATCACATTTGCGAGAGTACATGCAGCACACACAATGGGGCACACTAAACAAGCACAACCACCCACGGACAACATATCTCACATCACAAACATAACAACCACACACACTCAACCACTCAAACACAACCACACACAAATCACAATCACACACGCAAAAAACACACACAACACTCACAAAGCCATAGGCCAAACACACATAACCAACAGAGAAGACAAACAGCACACATTTCACCCACTACACGCTACACGCACAACCACGCACAGGGACAACACACATACATCCTCACACAGGAGCACAACGCAGAACACACACACAGCACAGGAACATGCTACACAATAGTCAGAGCACACACACCACTCCCTTCAAGGCGCAAAGCTGCTCACAATGCACACGAAAATCATTGCACAGACTACGTACTGCACACACCAAGAGACATACTAAACAAGCACAACCACACACGGTCAACACATCTCACATCATGTGCATAACTCACAGAGCCAGACACACACACAACCTCTCTAACAGATCGCACAAGTCACAATCACGCGCACAAAACCGACACAACACATACAAATCCACACACAGCTGACGAAAACACATGCAACGCACATATGATGCGCCACACGCAACACACGCAACCGCAAGCATACAGTACAGAGCACACGCAGACATCACGAACCAAAACCCACAAACACACACAGAACAAACACATGCACACAACACGTGCGACACAAGGCTAAATCAACATCACACACAACACTCAAATCACACAGACCAGCCAACATCTACCCAGTACGTGACACACAGAAGGCATATAGACAGCGCTCACACACAACCCAGAACACTGTACATAACACAACAGACCAAAGAAAGATCAGACACATTTCACACTACACAATAGACTGGAAGCCACACACCAAACACAAAACGTGTACAACGGTCAACAGATGAACCTATACCACACATATGGCATATAAAATAGACACAACACGGACAACACACAACAACACACAGGAAAGAAGCGAGACCCACAGACCATAGATAACACAACGCAAAACACACAAGAACACAGCACACACAGCGGACCAGAACAGAGAATACACACAGAATCACAAGAAAACACCACAAATCACTCACTGCCGAATACCAAAATCACATAGAGCACACCACACGCACAACAAACCCAAAAAACACAAAAAGAGATCAGGTGCTTAGCCTTCTACTGCCATGTTAACTAAGTTTTCTGTATCACATAGGAGCAAGTTGCATGTAAGGGGAAACTAGCATCGTATTCGCTCAGGGAAGGTCTCCTCAGTGCACGGTGGACTGTTTCTCCAGCAGAGTCTGGCATAAGGCTCTCCTGCAGCAGTTCCTGACACTTTACGACAAAGGCATCTTCAGGGCTATGCTTTTACTCACCAGGACACTCCGGTTCTGTGCGTCCTCTTTGTAGCACCCCCAGGAAACAAGGATCTCCCGGATGATTCCAAACCTGTGGAGAAAACAGACAAGCACGAAAGGCTTTCTTCAGTGTGCTTGAATGCAGAGG